>NW_017307097.1:396732-479881 GCF_000935625.1 Nanorana parkeri
CTCTGCATCTGCCCCCCTGATCCTCCGCATCTGCCCCTCTGATCCTACGCTTCTGATCCTCTGCATCTGCCCCCCTGATCCTCTGCATCTGCCCCCCTGATCCTCTGCATATGCCCCCCTGATCCTCCACATCTGCCCCTGCTTATCCTTTACATCTGCTCCATTAGACCGTTTGCATCTGCCCCTGCTGAGACTTTCTGCATCTGCCCCTGTTGGGACCCTCCATCCAAAACATCAGGCCGGCACCCCGGTGCAGAGCGGCAGCACAGAGTATGTTGCAAATTCATATACTATTCTGTATTGCTGGGATTTGTAGTCCTCTATAGCTGATGGCATTCTGCCTTGCTGTGAAATGTATTGCTGAGATTTGTAGTTCTCTATAGCTGGTGGTATTCTTCTGCATTGCTGTATAATGTATTGCTAAGATTTGTAGTCCTCTATAGCTGGTAGTATTCTGCGTTGCTGTATAATGTATTGCTGGGAATTGTAGTCCCCTATTGGGGTACAGGTAGAGATACACCGATACTCAGGGAAAGCTAATAGTCCATGAAGTAGGGGGGAGCAATGCTTGGAATAGGGATTCCCATGGTACGTACCAGTACATAACCTGCCTTCTTTCTTACAACAACATAGAGTACAGGGCATTTTGGTATACCATTTGGCTTTGTGCATGGGCGCTTTATTTTTTAGAGAGCCAGTCATGTTTGTTTTAGTTTAAAGTCCATATTCACCTTTTTAAGAGATTTGTATTTATTGTGGTAATGTACATGTGCAGTGACTCACATTGCAGGCTTTCTTAATTTTTTAAGAAGATTTTATTAGGCCTGAAGCCTAAAAATTCTAAATTTTCTCCACAGGAAAATCAGTCGGACACCCGGTGTATCAGACTGTAATCAGCTGCCCCTCTCCCTGTCACCCATTATATCATGATCAATGCCCAATCATTTTCTGTTTTATTTTTTTTACTTTTTTTACTGTTTTTCTATTCTGCTCGGTACCACAGAGGTACCGTGCAGAATAGCCAAGCCAAATGCAGCTCGGCGGCATTCAGCTATTCACTCACGGCTGTTCGGCATCTATGAGAATAGGCCGAAAAGCAGCAAGTAGCCTGCTGGGGGTTCGGCTCAGCCGATCCAGATGTTGGATCAGCTGAGTCGAACTCCTTCTGCACCTCGGGTCAGCCGAACATGCTGAGCATGTTCGGCCGACCCAAAGCCACACGAATCAAGAAGAAGCCACCAGAAAAAAGCCGATGTACGGCTGATTTCAGGCGATATATGGCTGAAATCAGCCATACAAGCCTGAAGTGAATAGCCGAACAGCATTCGGCTCACTTCACTTTGGGTCGGTTATGCACTCGGCTGCCTACGGCTGCTTAGTGAATAGACCCCATAGTATTGTGCTGGAAAATGCCCTGCATGGAAAGAACCTTCTGTTATCCTGCTTTATTGAAAAAATTAAGTGGGCTGGAAGCCATAGAATTAACCTTGGCGAGTGGGCAATGTCTGCACTAAATGTAAATGAGTTATAGTACTCAATCCTTTCTACCTCTTACTTACATACAGACCACTGACAGACATGCATAGCAGAACCTTATATTTGTTTTATTGCCAGAGAAAAGCAAAGAATTTGTTTTTATTTTCCAGCTTGCTCATTTGAGGTTATCATTTGATTTGCTGCATACACTAAAACTGCGCATACTGTGCAGCAATCATACTCCTTAAAGGAGTTAATTTGCCATATGGGCATGCATGGAAGACATTATGTGAACACTTGGATGGGTCCATCAAATAATATTAAATTTGAGTACCCACTGATTTGCATTTTAAATGAATAGTGAATGTGAACAGGATGTTATATTCATAAGCAGTATACATGAAACATGAAGATACTTACTGATTTATTGAGGGATAACTAAAGCTTCACCTCTTGATTAGAGGAGATATTTAGAGTTACAGTTACAGGAATCTACCTATTACATTACTTGAGGACATTGAATGTTACGATATTCATGGCAAAAAATAGATGTCTGAAAAATATTTAGGGGTCTATTAACGAAGCTGCCGAAGGATCTGGCCGTAGCTTCGGCCGATCCTTTGGCTAGCTTCGGCCCCAGGACCCCTTCGGTTCAGTAGAACCAAAGTGGTGCAGTACGGGCTATTCACAACTGTTGGCTGTTCGGCTCACTTCACTTCAGGTCGGTCATTCACTTGGCTGCCCTCGGCAGCTTAGTGTATTGACCCCTTATTCTTTTTTATCTTCATACCATTATTTTTTCAAATTGACTATATTTGGGCTGTCTTCATGGAAAGACGTTTATAAACTGGAGCTAATTTAATTAAGCAAATAAACAAGAGCAAGCATAAATTGTTATTGTATGTTCACATCACAAATGTACTCATGCATAGTGATTGCAATCCCTGAACTGCCTGATCTAGCTGATTGTACATTGATGTTTAATGCATATTGTGCAGTTCTAGCTTTCTTTGCACGTTGAACATCTAAATAATGCTGCTTTTGCACCTTCTGTTAATGTACCATGCAATATGGAATGTAGGTAGGAACATTTTACTTTAACATTAATTCCAAGAAAAAAAATAATGTGATCAACTCATTAAGCAATAAACTATGCATGTGCCAAGGTAAGAGGCATGTAAAAATGACGTGTGCTATACAGTAGTAATTTTTTGAATGCCAGCTCTTATTTGCTTAAAGAGATATTTTCACTTTGTCCTTTTACCCCCCCCCCCCAGTCGAACTCCTTCTGCACCTCGGGTCAGCCGAACATGCTGAGCATGTTCGGCCGACCCGAAGCCACACGAAGCAAGCCGATGTACGGCTGATTTCAGGCGATATATGGCTGAAATCAGCCATACAAGCCTGAAGTGAATAGCCGAACAGCATTCGGCTCACTTCACTTTGGGTCGGTTATGCACTCGGCTGCCTACGGCTGCTTAGTGAATAGACCCCATAGTATTGTGCTGGAAAATGCCCTGCATGGAAAGAACCTTCTGTTATCCTGCTTTATTGAAAAAATTAAGTGGGCTGGAAGCCATAGAATTAACCTTGGCGAGTGGGCAATGTCTGCACTAAATGTAAATGAGTTATAGTACTCATGCACAAAATCCTTTCTACCTCTTACTTACATACAGACCACTGACAGACATGCATAGCAGAACCTTATATTTGTTTTATTGCCAGAGAAAAGCAAAGAATTTGTTTTTATTTTCCAGCTTGCTCATTTGAGGTTATCATTTGATTTGCTGCATACACTAAAACTGCGCATACTGTGCAGCAATCATACTCCTTAAAGGAGTTAATTTGCCATATGGGCATGCATGGAAGACATTATGTGAACACTTGGATGGGTCCATCAAATAATATTAAATTTGAGTACCCACTGATTTGCATTTTAAATGAATAGTGAATGTGAACAGGATGTTATATTCATAAGCAGTATACATGAAACATGAAGATACTTACTGATTTATTGAGGGATAACTAAAGCTTCACCTCTTGATTAGAGGAGATATTTAGAGTTACAGTTACAGGAATCTACCTATTACATTACTTGAGGACATTGAATGTTACGATATTCATGGCAAAAAATAGATGTCTGAAAAATATTTAGGGGTCTATTAACGAAGCTGCCGAAGGATCTGGCCGTAGCTTCGGCCGATCCTTTGGCTAGCTTCGGCCCCAGGACCCCTTCGGTTCAGTAGAACCAAAGTGGTGCAGTACGGGCTATTCACAACTGTTGGCTGTTCGGCTCACTTCACTTCAGGTCGGTCATTCACTTGGCTGCCCTCGGCAGCTTAGTGTATTGACCCCTTATTCTTTTTTATCTTCATACCATTATTTTTTCAAATTGACTATATTTGGGCTGTCTTCATGGAAAGACGTTTATAAACTGGAGCTAATTTAATTAAGCAAATAAACAAGAGCAAGCATAAATTGTTATTGTATGTTCACATCACAAATGTACTCATGCATAGTGATTGCAATCCCTGAACTGCCTGATCTAGCTGATTGTACATTGATGTTTAATGCATATTGTGCAGTTCTAGCTTTCTTTGCACGTTGAACATCTAAATAATGCTGCTTTTGCACCTTCTGTTAATGTACCATGCAATATGGAATGTAGGTAGGAACATTTTACTTTAACATTAATTCCAAGAAAAAAAATAATGTGATCAACTCATTAAGCAATAAACTATGCATGTGCCAAGGTAAGAGGCATGTAAAAATGACGTGTGCTATACAGTAGTAATTTTTTGAATGCCAGCTCTTATTTGCTTAAAGAGATATTTTCACTTTTTCCTTTTACCCCCCCCCCCCCCACCAGCAATTTATACTCACCAATCTCTAATGGAGTGGGGGTTAAGGAAGAATGTGACCTTCCCTATGTGACAATGCATGGGTCTTGGAGGCCAATTGTCCAGCACATGGGAAGGGGGTGTAATGCCATACACCCAGGTAAGCTTTGATATCAGAGCTAGACTGCAGCAGGGGGGTGGTTAGGGAATGTGGATCAGTGAATATACCTTGCTGAAGGGGAGGCCTAAAGGGAGATGACAGTGTCTCTAACTTGAACAAAGGCCTTGAAATTAGTCTTCTTGATATAATGGAAATATGTATAATATATAATACTAATGTTTATATGGTGTGTGTCTTGGTGGCAAATAATAAAACATACAGAAGTGCATCTGGGTTAGAAAAGCACAGACGATGACAGAGAACAGTTACAGAGGTAGCAGAGCTAATTAGAGTCAAATTTTGAAAATCCAATTCGTGGCTGATTATCTTATGCTCTCAAGATCAGACAGTGTTCTTTGACGTTCAAATAATTAGCAGTTATTAAGCTGGTTATTTCACACTTGCAGTAATTTCTGTAATGAGTAACTCAAGTAACTGTTAGTTTCTGATTTCTTAAAAAATATGTATTCTGAGAACATATACAGTGTTATACATAGCTGTCCCTGGAGCTGTCTGAGAACAGCCAATTAATCAAGCACATTCCTGTCCTGTTATACCGTTTTCTGCTGCCTATTGTGTTGCTGTTCAATTAATACTTACCTGTCCTGAGGCCCACAGTGCTGAACGTTATTGCTTCGAAGAGAGGTGCCTGCTGAAAAACCTTCTGTATCCAACCCTTCCAAGAATATAGGATGCCCAGTCCCTGCTGCATTCTGTAGTTTCATCCATTGACACCAATGCCACTACAGGACGCAGTGGTCAGCAGAAGGAACTACAAAGGATAGTTGGAGACTAGGCATCAGACACAACCGGGAATCTGCTGGATGCTAAGTTTTTCAATGCAGTGAAGTTCGGCACCACAGTCCTCAGGGCAGGAAAAGTAATTATTATTTTCTTGCAGGGAGGACTTATATTCAGTTTTTATTTAAACAACATCAGAGCAGCTTTTAAGGGAAATAGGTGAGCTTCCTGAAAGCACATATTTGACAATATTTTTCTAATGTCTGCCTTAAAGGGAAAGTATAGTTCTATCCATTTCTTAGGTAAAATAAAAATAAATAATAAAAAAGATCAGCTTCATGTAAAAAATCTTATGAATATTTGTGAATATATTATGTATATTTTCTATACTACAGGGTATGTAAAAAAAAGCAGCCATATTTGCACATGACAGACCCTGCTTCCTGCTTTGCAACGCTATACAAAAGATCTGCTTAATTGCTCACTCTCACAAAGTGAGCCGAATCACAATAAACAAATCACTGTGGTAAGGTCAATAGCTCAACAGCTTAATCACTGTAGCAGCTGGCAGACTTTTATTCAAGCTTTTTATTTCTGTTTGTGTCCCTATTAGGGGAACTTTTTCTCCATCACCTGTTGGAACAGGAAGTGATAGCAAATCCTTTCAGCAGGGACACAAACAAAATTTTTATTGCTATTGTTTTCTTCTTGTCTCTGTGACAAACACTCTACGTCATGTCATGTTGTCACAGGGCAAGGAAGTTAGTTAAAATCTACTCAACAGGGTAGCAAAAAAATAGAAAGCCGGCAGGAACTGTAACTCCTCCCCACCCTTGAAAAAAAAAAAAAGACTGGAATTGGGCTTTCAAGCTGAGCACCAGCTTTAGAAATGTATATATACTTACAATTTTCCAGCATATACAGTATGTATGATCTCTGACAGGACCACATGGATCCTGTAATACACTGTAGTAGCTGCACTTAATACACTGTATTACAGCATCTTCTGGGCCCTGATACAGCCGGTGTGCTGAGCGGCTTCCTCTGTGCTGTTAAATCACAGCACAAAGGAAGCCATTCCAAAAACGCCTTGTATTTTTCTCAATGAATACTAGGCATTCTCTGCAACTATTACAGTGTATTACATGATCCCCATGGCCCTACCAGGGATAATTTATTTATACTTCAAAAGGGGGAACTTGAAGAGCCGCGGGAGAGGCAGGAGAGAATCAGCAGTGCCAACGAACCCAGCGCTAGAGGAAGCGAGGCGGCAGCGGAGGCACATAAGCCGATGCCTCCTCTATAGCGCCGGCTCCTTGGTTACCAAATTGCTCTTGGAAAGGTACAACACCCCTGATTGCCCTGATCACCATATTTTTGCACATAATACATGTAGACTGTTGTACAGGAATAAGGGTGGATTGTTGTACATAAAAAAAAAAAATAAGACCTACCCCGAAAATAAGACCTAGTGTGTTTTTTTGAGCAAAAAAATGACAGTGTCTTATTTTCAGGGAAACACGGTATATACATTTCAATTGAGCTTTAAGTTTGACCTTGTCTACAGCAAGGACATGTTCCACTCACAGCCACATAGAGAGTTCACTGTTGCAAATGTACTTGTATATAAATTATAAAAATTAAAATAAACACAGACACTGAATGTAAAATGTATGTTTTAAAAAAAAAGCAAAAACTCTATTTCTGTATTTCTACATCCTTGCTGTATCCCTCCAAAGCTATTATTATTTACTATTCTCTTCACTTGCCAAACTAACACAGTAATCATCCAATTGCTTCCAAAAAACGTCCATGTTACAAGCTGAGTCATTAAAATAAATGACTGTCTTTTAGACATACATATGAATGTGATTAACAAAAAAAAGGACCTTTAGCCAAACATTAACATAAAGTTATTTTAACAGCTTTGCTGGGAAGGAAAATGAACTGTCCTAGTCAGCAAGAATTCATAAAGTATAAAATCAAAATTAAATGATTCTCTAAGGGGTCTATTCAATAAGCTGTCGAAGGATCTAGCCGTAGCTTCGGCTAATCCTTCGGCCCCAAGACCCCTTCTTGGGGTCCTATGCCTCGGCTCGACTGAGCCGCGGTGAAAGCCGGAGGCATATGCCTCGGCTCGACTGAGCCGCGGTGAAAGCCGAAGCTGGGCGAATGGCCGGCCATTGGTCGGCCGACAGCCTGCTTCTGACAGCTGGGCGGAGCCAGCCGTCATCTCACGGCTGGCTCCGGCCACTTTCAGAGAGATCAACATCCCTGGTTGCCAGCTAACCAGGGACGCTGTCCTTACACACTGAGAGCGGCTTCTCGGTGTTCTCAGTGTGTAATGACAGATGGCGTTCCTGGTTACCTGGTAACCAGGAACGCCATCTGTCATTACTCTCCCAGACGCTCTGGGAGTCAAATACGACTCCCGGCCGCCTGGTCTCCCAGAAAGGTTCACTCTGCTCAAATGAGCAGAGTAAACCTTTCCCTGCTCGTTTTTTTTTCTTCTGACATCGGAGCCGTTGGCTGCATTCAGAATAATAAAAAAAAAACATAAAATCACCATAGGAATGCATAGCTAGATTCCTATTGGCTATTTCAATTTGCAATAACCAATAGCAAACTAGCTATTGCACCTGCCCACTGCTGCTGTCAATCAGCAGAGGGGAACCAGCAGTACTCCATCTGGTCCCCCTCTGGTGATTGACAGCAGCAGAGGGCGGGTGCAATAGATAGTTTGCTATTGGCTATTGCTAAGTGAAATAGCCAATAGGAATCTAGCTATGCATTCCTATGGTGATTTTTTTAAAATTCTGACAGCAGCAGAACCGCCCGGCCAATAGAAAACAGTTGGGCGGAGCTAGCTGTCGCCGCTAGCTCCGCCCAATCTTTAATTTTTTACTACTTTTTAAACTGTTTTTCTATTCTGCTCGGTACCACAGAGGTACCGAGCAGAACAGCCGAGCCGAATGCCGCTAAAACATATGTAAAACACACATGAATATATAACAATATTAACTTAAAATATGTACTCACTGAAAATATATTCAAGTATCCCCGGGTAATTAAAGAATCAGAATAATGTGGCTCACATTAAGTAAAAAAATTACTGACTGGCCACCATGTTAGAATTACAATGGGTAGAAGAACAGCAATAACTAAGCCTCTATCCACAACTGAGAGTTTAGTTGCGTTTTTGTTGTTGTGCATTTCCCTACAAAGAACAATGCTCAACATTAGAATTCCATTCCTTCTTTAAAACATCAGAATTCCATTATTTCCTGTTGTGGCTGTTCACATCTTTATGCTCAGTCACTTGACACTTAAAGCTTGAAAAAGTACATTAACTTTTCTTGGAGCTATATTGTGTGTTTTTGGCCCCAGCGGACACAAGCGTTAATTCTCCTTTTTGGGCCAGTAGTCACCAGAAATATTCTCTCCTTAGGTGTGAATGCAGGGTAAGGACAGCTGATGAAATTTTGACCATCATCCACATACTGCCACCATGAATGAAGTGTAATTAGACACGTCTAAGAATGTTTGTGCCAAGCCTGGTATAATTTGTGTTTATTTGCTCATCTCTGTTTAACACCCTTTACTACAAAGTATCTTTGCTCTTCAGAGAGCAATGCATTTTGTTGGTGCTTTAAAAATAATTGTTACTAATTGTTTTACTACTGCTATTAATACCACTACTAAGTGTGGTTTTTTTTCGTCATCTACATGTTTTTTTAGTGACGAAAATGAAATGAAAAGTAATAGAACAGTTAATGGAAAAAACTAAACCAAAATTCTGGGAATTTTCATTGACAAACGAAAACGAAACGAACATGGGAGTGATTATTGCATTTGGACTTCCAGTTTTCTGAGTTCTTCCTCTAGTAGGGAGACATTGCCAACTGAATAATAACCTACTGATCTACCCAGCGGGCCACCAGCTATCAAACACTTGCTGCACAAACTGTACAGACATGTCAACGTCAGGGAGAAAAATGAGAGCAAATGCATGGATGCATTTTACATTTGATGCTAATGCGAACAAGACCCTTTGTAAACCATGTGGAGCAACAATCGTAAGTCATAACAGGTTAATAGAGATTTACTTCAGGAATATATTATGAGTTTGGAAATTCTAGAGAACTGTTTAAATAATGCATTACACTTTAAATAAACCCATTAGATTAAGTCGACTAAAATCTCCTGGAGATTTAGTCCACTAAAATTAGACTGACAGGGTTATTCACAAAAGGGTAAAGCGTTTGGAAAAGGCCGGATAAGTGAACAATCTAGGACAACATAGCTGATTTGGAAAGTGAGCTGAATTGGAGAATGTTTCCAAATCAGCTATATTGTACTAGATTGTTCACTTCTCCTGCCTTCTCCAAACCCTTCACCCTTTTGTGAATAACCCTGTAAAACTAAAACTATTCAGATGACTAAAATAAGGCTAAAACTAAAATGGCATTTTAGTCAAAAGGCTAAAACTAAGACTAAATTGAAATTTGCAGTCAAAATGAACACTGCCACTACTAACAGTATACAGTAAAGTATATCTAAACCCTAACTGGATGATATTTAGGGGTCTATTCACGAGGCAGCCGAAGGATCTAGCCGTAGCTTCGGCTGATCCTTCGGCTAGCTTCGGCCCCAGGACCCCTTCGGTTCAGTAGAACCGAAGGGGTGCTGTACGGGCTATTCACTACCCCTAGTAGTAATAACAGTAGACCATGCCTGTGCAGTGTGTGTCAGTGATAATCTATGAACACAATTGGGAGACAGCTGTCACCCCATAATAGAAACTGACTGATCAAGTATTTCATAGCCGTATCCCCAGGTAATACTTTAATGAGTCAGCATATTTAGAAACATTGAAAACAACTGAATTACATTCATATGGTAAATATTATATGAGATTTTAGCAGTTGGGTGTAGATCTGCTTTAATAATAATGGTTTTCCTCACTGTTCCAATATGGCACATGGGGAAAGCGATGGCATGTGAAAGCTAGTTTGATATTTAGAACGCTGTCTTGCAAGTATGACAGAAAATACAATGCAGATCATGTTCCGATGAAGTAACAGCATTTATTAATGAAAACCACGTATGGGTAAACATGACAAATGTAAGAAGCAGTTTAGTAGAGAGATTTGTAGCAATGCAGGCAGTGAGTCTAGAAGCACCTCAGGCAAAACACACAAACCTTACTTATTACTTAAGCAAAGGCTGACATAAAATCTTTCAAGAAACAGTTCGCTTGTGTACAAAACTTCATAAATAATATATTACTGTTAGAGAAGTAGATGAACTGTCCCCAAATGAAGAAAAGAATGTACTTCATTTTAATGAGATGGCATTTGTTATGCTCTTTTAATAACCAACACTAATTAGGGATGCGTGAAATCTGCTCGGGTTCGATTTGTGGGGGGTTTGTTGAATCCCGTCTGAAATGTGCGAAACCTGAGTTTAACAGCAAATCCAATTAAAGTCTATGGGGGGCGAATTCTCCTGTTAAATTCTGGCCATTTTGGCTAATTGTCAAAATCTTGTGACAAAAGGGCACAGGGAGCTGGCCATGGCCATGGGAGATATTTAACAAAGCCAATTTATTTTTATTTTTTTTTAAGGAAAATACCATACAGCAGGGAGAGGGTCCTTTTAATGGTACTTCAAGGGTGACATGGAAAAAATACCAATCCTTTAAATGACATGCTTGGTGGAAGCCCTTAAGCTGTATATGGTGGTATGGAACAGAACTATTTTCAGGGACAGCATCAGCAACAATGTATTCTGGTATCACATATTTTGAATGTGTAATTGATTTTTTATTTTGAATCACTTGAGTAGCAGTCTGTACCCTTTATAGACAGGTTATTTTTTTAGCTTTCAGCTCTGTGATATTTTGGCTGACAATTACTCGTGTAACACTACCTAAATGAATTTTATAGCAAGTGCTTGAGACAGACAGATCTTTCTTTTGTTGGTATTTACTCTTTATGGTATTTTTACTCTTTATGATAAAAAGAAAGAAAACTGTTTCACTTACTTTCTGATATAAAACATGTCAAACAAAATGGCAACAACAATTCTCACATATGTCACACATATTTAAATTGACCTGTAAAGGGTTTTAAAGCTTTGCCTTTGGATTGTAGTTTCTGGCTGTTTCACAGACGTGCACACTTTTAAGCCTAGACATGTTTGGTATTTTTTTACTCAACGCAACCTCATATTTTACCAAAAATTCAACAAATTGTGTTTATGTGCAAAACAAACACTTTAGTATATTTTTTACTGAACATATTGGTTTGATAAACCTTTGCACTAATATGCTGTGACATAAAAATGCAACTGCCACCATTTTATTTTCCAGGGTCTCTGCTTTTAGAAAATATATAATATTTGAGGGGTTTTAAGCGATCCTCAGACCTAAAACAAGCATTTTATCATGTGTGCAAAAAATGAAAGAAAAAAAAAAGGCTCTGGCAGCAAAGGGGTTAAATACACTTTTGGTCTGGACTACCTCTCTGCAGGCTGTATGTTTGACGCTGACCTCTACAATTGATGGAGGATGCAAAGGACAAAAGTGGAATTAACCCTTCTGATCATTGCTGAAAAGTGAGTTATCTTGTGGTGAACTACTGTATGTGTACATTGTCCTAAAGTGCCATTGAGCTAGGAAATGTGAAAGTATGGCCAGGTATTTAAAGGTATAGTGTACTGTTTTGCTGAATCTGTTAAAACGCTGCCTATATCCTGGGGGGAAATCCGGATCCTGTTCTGATCCTGTTGACAGCAGACTGTGTTGTTTCAAGGTGCAAACGATGTGGCTATACTACTTAATGCCACAGTTCACTGTAGTGTATGTCTTGAGTCTGAAGCATGGCTCACTTGATAATGGCATTGCTGCAAGCTAACAACATGCCACTGCTGCCCAGCACCAGGATCACCAGCAGAACCTGACCCAGCAGCTAGAAACTTATAGACTGTTGCCTGCCCAGCTGGGCTGTCAAGTGTAAGATAGGCTTGCAATGATTCAAACTTACCACTGAGGGGAATGAATAACTGTTGCAGTCCCCACTGTGGAAAGCAAGTTAATGCCTAAATGACAGGGACCGTATGAGAAACTTGAATGGGTTGGGGAGTTAAACTATAGGGTCTATCCACTAAGCTGCCGTAGGCAGCCGAGTGAATGACCGACCTGCAGTGAAGTGAGCCGAACACTGTTCGGCTATTCACTTCAGGCTGGTACAGCTGATTTCAGCCATACATCGGCTGAAATCAGCCGTACATCGGCTTGCTTCACATGGCTTCGGGTCGGCCGTACATCGGCTTGCTTCACAGCTTCACATGGCTTCGGGTCGATCGCCGGTATTGTTTTGCAAGTGCAGCTACTCTACTCGAATACCTTTTGGCCCTGGCTTCCTTAGTGACCAGAAAGCCAGCTACATGCTTCCTCATCACCGGATGACGAGGGAGCATGGAGACGGCTTCATGGCCATTCAGGAAGCCGGGCGTTGTGTAATAACTCACCACCCGGATTCCTGATTGGTTGGGAAGGTGGCCAATCAGGAAGCCAGGCACATGTGACTAAACATGTGACTAGGACATATGACCATGCACATTGTCTCAGGGGAGGAAAATGCCTTTCCCTGAGATCTCATGATGAGATTTCGCAGCAATGCTCTGCTGATGACAAGGCAATCCCAGTGTGCATTGTGTTGACAAACTGAAGTCATTTACACTTTCAAAGCAGGAAGTGAATGCTCTGCAAGTGTAAGTATTTCAAAACCACAGCATTATACACCTGACATGTCTATGTTAGTATTAATCATCATACATAGAGGGATGCATTGGTAGAATTTGATTTTTGAGTGTAAAGGTCTGCTTTAAGGGACTTCCGGTAACAGTATTCGGTATCAGTGAGTACCGAAAAAAAAATATTGGTAGTCATATTCGATACAGAAAAAACAGTATTGGTGCATCCCTACATCGCAGTGTTACTGTACACATAAGGCTGAGAGTTTATCTAATCAAGTCTTATCCAAGTCAGGCTGCTAAACAAAAGGTACACACATTTTTTTTTTAAACAAAGCTGCCTCTGCTGTATTTAATATGAAGATGTCATTGTCACTGGAGTACAACATGCAAGCTAGCTGTAACTGGTTATTAGTTTTCAAGGCTGAAGCAGAGGAGCAATGTCTAGGTCTTGTTAACCATTCTCTCTCAAGGAAATAGGACAGCTGATTATTTCGGTATTTAATAGGCTAATCACATCTATCTATCTATCTATCTATCTATCTATCTATCTATCTATCTATCTATCTATCTATCTATCTATCTATCTATCTATCTATCTATCTTTTTTGCCTATGTAAAAATCTATGTATGCTTGTCATGAAACAAAAGGATGCTTCCATTTTTTCCCTTCTTCTAAATAATGCTGGTTGTCTGGCTTTCTGGCTTTGACACTTATACGCAAGAACAAATATGCAGCAAATGAAATTAGGACACAACTCAGAATTTCTTTTGCCTATGCTTTTTGGTTTTACTGGCTCAGTAATTATTGAAGCTAGCAGAGAACTGGCATTTTCAGCATGAGGACTATAATGCTAGCCTACATATAATTTATGGTGCATATTTGAACATTTTAATCACAGGCTGGGTGCTTCTTGTGTAGTAGTTCAGCATAGTGATCCATGTTGGCATGTTGTCAACAAAATTTGTCTGCAATCAGTCTTCTGTAGGTGGATTGTACACCAGCCAGTCAATAGCAATGCACACTGCAGTGTTTGACAAAGAGGTAGAAAGAGGGAAAACATAATACCCACTATATGGTACTGCAATAATATAAATATAGGAAAGTTCAGATAGGATGCATTGGACATATAAGGTTCAATGACAGGTTGGCCCATTAATACCATGGCCAGACTGCAGCCTGATGAAGGTGATTAGCATGGTAACAT
Source organism: Nanorana parkeri (assembly GCF_000935625.1). NCBI lineage: Eukaryota > Metazoa > Chordata > Amphibia > Anura > Dicroglossidae > Nanorana > Nanorana parkeri. The sequence continues at coordinate 410,916 of NW_017307097.1, forward strand.
CAGATAAGGAATGGACCTCTAAGCCGGGCTGTATTTTAGAGGCCATCAGAATAAACTTTGACACACTGGGGGTGATTTACTAACCTAAACACACGCACGCACTAGGTGCGTGTGATTTTTACACAGCAAAACGTATTTATCAACCAAAAAGTCTCTAAAAGCATATTTCCACTAATGCCATATATGGAAAAATCATGCACATGATGCATATATAATGCTGCTTCACAGTTTAGACAAAAATGGTTAGCTCATGCATTTACATTCCTGCATTCATCAACGCAAGCAACACAACATAGAGCTAATTTACACAACATCCCCTTGCAAATTCATGCTTGGCTTTGCACAACACACCTGCTGGGGGTGTACAAACTACAAAGGTGTTTCGATTCCACACATAGATCATGCTGGGAGGGAACACACTACAGGTGTATACATGTTCGTGGTGTGTTTATAAGGTTAGTAAATCAACTCCACTGTGTGATTTGTTATGTCATATAAAATGATATGAATGCACAGTATCTCAAAATCATGTATTTGTACCTACTGAACATACATGTCAAATTCATTAAACTGGCTTAATAGTAACATATGGCAAGTTGGCCTGTGAATTGACATACAGTTCATAGAGCTTGGCAAGTTCTTACTCATACAGTATGTTGGCTCATTTTAGCTATAATATTATCCTGCCCTGAATTGTTAGAATGATTGATTGATTGATGGATTTATTAGTGCTCAAAGTTGTTTTCAACATTTTCCTGAAAAAATTGTTTTTCCTCTAGAACATGTGATAAAGGTAAACATGCCCATAGACAATAGAGGGTAGTTGGATGTGATCTGTTAAACATGACTGGTCAGTTTTGCCTACCGTTTATGTTTAACTCATGAGCTAAGACATGCCAGATAACTCCTGGTGCTAGCTTATCAGAGGAAAGCAACAGAAATTAGACAATATTTCCATACTAGGCACTGTTTACTCTGAGACACTTCAGTGGTTGGTGGCTGCAAACAGCCCATAGATATGAGATTGTCTGTCAATCTGGGAAAAAATAGGCTGGATCAGTCATCTCAGACAATATTCTGATTAGTTAGTCAAAAAACTTCACTTCACTGTGTGATGACCATAGATCAACAATTAGATCACACCCATATATTCCCCCTAGAGGTAGCATGTACTCACCCATACAAAAGCTAGTGGTACTGACTTCTCCCGCTAATGCCACAGAATGCCTAAAATGTGCCAAGCCAAGTTTTGGAATGCACTGTGCATTCAGTGTCAACAACACTGATAAGTGATTGACTCTGCTTTTTTCTCTTTTCTGCATGTTTGCTATTAACACATGTGCATGCAGCAAAACATGATTGGTTCTTTTTGCTATCCCGTCCTCTCCAAGCCCTGATGTGCAATGATGGCAAAAGCATGATATCCATACACATTCAGGTACTGTTTTTTAGTTTCATAAGTTTTTTATTAATTTTTTCCAAGTATAGAAATACAGCTAGTACATACACTCCAACGTAGAGTGCATGCGACCAGCCATCCAGCGTGCCGCGCATGCGCCCCCACATTCAGGTACTTAATGTTAGTGGCATGTAAAAATACACTGATCACCTATTAAGGAAATACACTATTGCAACTGCAAAATACTGTGTTATATCTGCCTGGATTTCAGCCTTAAGCCAATGCTCTTTGATATGTGTAAGCAAACAGAGAAATGAATTCCAGTCTAAAGTTATTATTGCATGACTGGCCTGTAAGTGTTTACTAGTTTATAAAACATCACCAGGCCTTTACTAATAGTGATGGGCTCGATGTTCGAGCCGAATGTGAGTTCAACTCGAACATCGGCAGTTCGTGTATTCGGCGAACACATGAACTGTCAGGGAGTTTGGCGGGCTGTTCGCCCGCAAGCTCCCCTCAGGGATTTCGTCGAGTCATCGTCATCGTGAATAACGCCGGACGTTGTGATTGGCACTGGATTATGTCGATCCATTTTTTTGTTTTTGTTTTTTAAACAAAGGACTTGTCAAAAACTTGTCTTTTATTTTTGTTTTTCAAATAAAGGATTTTTTCAAAAGTGTGGCCTCTTTTTGCAATTTTATTTAACCCTTTAGTGAATGGGTACGAGTGCAAGTACCCCTTACTCATTCACAAGGGGGGGCTGCATCTGGGTGCCCCTTTATTAAAGGAGTACAGGGCTTGTGGTGAAGAGGCCCTTGTCAACATCGACACGGAGACAAGGTGCTTTTCCATGTGGCCAGGTATTGCAGGGAGGGGCGCTCACTCGTCACCCCCCTTTCCTGCCCTGCCAGGCCTGTGCTCGGATCAAGGGTCTGGTATGGAATTTTAGGGGGGACCCCACGTTTTCTTACCCCCATTTTTGGAGGTGGGGTTCCTCCTTAAAATTTATACCAGACCTTTTGGGGGAACCCCATGCTTTTTTTTTTCTTTGTTTTTTAAAATGGGAACGCACCTAACATTCCTACCAAACCTTAAAAGTCTGGTATTGCTTGGGGGTGGGAACCGCACGCTTTGTTTTTTTTTTCAAATGTCATTTTTTTCTTTACAAATGTCATTTTTCTGCAGCAAGTTCTATACATTGTACCGATGCGCCACTTTACAGGCAGTTTAAGGGGATCCCACAGGCACAATATTTAAATGAATTTTTCATTTATATTGTTACCCTTTAAATTATGTTAAAATCACCGCTCCTTTAAAAATTGTATTTTTTAAAAGTATTTTTTTCATTGATTCATGTCCCCCAGGGCAGTACCCGGATCCCCATACACTTTTTATGGCCAATAACTTGCAAATAAGCCTTCAAAGTGGGGGTCAATTGATTTTCAAAGTTCTACCCCCATAGACCTGCATTGAGTTCGAGTTTGAATTTGAACTTTTCTCATGTTCAAAAGTTTGAATTCTAACTGAACACGGTGGGGTGTTCGGCCCATCACTATTTACTAAACCAACTTGTGTCAACCAACTTTTTTTTCCTGTAGGCATCATTAGCACAGAACTGACTTCAATGGTGTAAAAAGTATAAATAGGTAGACTTTAGGCAAAGCTTGTATGCAAATGTATGCAAATAACTCACTTGATAAGGAGAAAGCAGTTCAAATTCCATTATACATGGGATGTCTTTAGAAAGTTAATGTCAGGGAAAGACCAAGGTTAAAGGTAACAAAAACAAATGGTTCCCTGGCATGTAATTCATATATGCACAGCTTTGCTTTCTAACAACATATACTTTACATTACAAAGTTGTGATTTGGCCACTTTTGTATTCTTTTAAAATAAAAATGCTTTAAAATAGGAAACCTAATTAAATGAGTACACCCTTTGGCCTTTGGCTCCAAGTTTAACCTAAAAATTGTTATCTTTAAATCAGATACAGTAATCATCCAGCAAAGTGCTGACTTGTAATCATTGTAAAAGCCTAAAAAATAATGTTTTACCGGAAAAGATCCGCACATTAATAGCGAATGATCAGGTCTGTAAAATAAACATCAGATCAGACTTTGGCAGCGTTTTCCCACTTGTCACCTAACTGGAAACTGGTCTGCTATAGAAAATTACTATCACAGCAGAAATTTAGTCAGGAACTGATGACATAGGTAACATGAACTAATGCCTTCAATTCTTATGGGAAATCAGAACAAAAATAGTAGCAGAAATATGTTGATTGAGAGTGCAAGAAATTGAGCCTGTGCTTTTACAATTCAGCTTCTTCATACTCAGTGGATCAATATCTGCAAAGCCTTATGGTTTCTATGAATTGCACAATGTTGAAGGGTCCTTAAAGGTATGACTGCCAGTGTAGTTCACATCTACTGCTATTTCTATAATAAATGTTATCTGTGCATGTGTATATATTCATTCCCCATTGCTATTAAGTTTTGCATATATATTGTCCTTTCCACAGAATTATTATACAAATGTTTCCCTGCACATATATTGTATCGGAGTTCATATATCAACAATGTGGCTGCATTTGACAGAAATATGACTGCATGCTAAAGGTTGCTGCACTTTGCATATCATCATTGCCATTTCCAGAGCCTTATTAAACATGCTTGTTCAGGTTTCATGTATCATGTTGAAGCAATTAGTCTTACATGTATGTACAGCTCTGCCAGGTAGGTTGTACATGACGAAGTTAGTTGGATAAGAACTAGGTATGAGCCAATGTCAGAAGCATGTTGAGCAAAATGGGAATGCTTGAAGTTTTGCTGTATGAAGAACACAATGGGGTCTATTCACGAAGCAGCCGAAGGATCTAGCCGTAGGTTCGGCTGATCCTTCGGCTAGCTACGGCCCCAGGACCCCTTCAGTTCAGTAGAACCAAGGGCTGCTGTACGGTCTATTCACTATAGCCCATACTGCTCCCGAAGTCGGCCGGACGGCTCAGTCGAGCCGAAGGCATATGCTTCCGAAGCGGCCGGCCATTGGCCGGACGACAGCCTGCTTCTGACAGCTGGGCGGAGCCAGCCATGATCTTACGGCTGGCTCCGGCCACTTGCAGAGAGATCTGCGTCCCTGGTTACCAGCTAACCCGGGACACTGACCTCCAGACAGCCTAACTCTCCCGGGTGCTCCGGGAGTCTCCCGCTCCCGGCCGCCCAGGGGAGAAACACTGCTTTTTCTTTTTATTCTGACACGGAGCCGTTGGCTGGGTGGGTGCGTGGGTGCAATAGGGACAGCCTTGGGTGTCTTTATCTATGTAAGAAGTGATCTAAAAGTTACTCGGAAAGCTGATCCTGTCAATGGAGAGAATGGTTAGGCTAGAGATTATTAGTGGAGTTGGTGGAGTTACTTGTAGGTGCGCATGCCGTTAATGTATTATAAGTATGTTACAGGCCCCCCTGTATTATCAAGGCGATAGACACTCAGCTTCATACATAGACAGAAATGGCTGCACAAGAGAGGTAATAAATAATAGAAGATTTTAATTAATCTGAATTGGCCAGTAAAATTCCACTGCTATTACAACAAAAGGGTGGAAACAAACATATATTATGAGAGAGAATATAGAAGTCCCAACTTAAAATGATTCTCTATGGAACTGTTAATCTCAAACATTGCAGATCTTACAAAGCTCATATATAGGAAAATATGAGTAACAGTGACTATAACATAATCATAACATAAAATGATCTAAATGAGTCCAGTTGCACAAACTTGACAGACAAAAACACATAGAGTAGGAGGAAATACTCAACAAAAGACATAAAGGAGAATGTTTTAAATTGATTTTACGTAAACACATTTTATTCCATTGAACACCGAGTTTTAAAGCCTAAAAAAAATGTAAGTGGCTTATGTCTATTGTTAAAAAGTGAAGAAGCAATTTCATCATGACGGTTACAAAGAATGCTTCAAAAGCTGTAATAATATAAATCAGGATGGCAACAATTCAAAATGAACAACAGATTGTTAAAAAAGGGTAAAATAAATCCTAAAAAAAGAAATATATTAATTTAATAATAGAAAGACTAGGGGGTCTATTCACTAAGCTGCCGTAGCAGCCGAGTGAAAGACCGACCTGAAGTGAAATGAGCTGAACGCTGTTCGGCTATTCACTTCAGGCTGGTACGGCTGATTTTAGCCGTATATCGGCTGAAATCAGCCGTACATCGGGTGGCTTCGCGTGCCTTCGGGTCGGCCGAACATGCCCAGCATGTTCGGCTGATCCAAAGTGCAGAAGGAGTTCGACTCAGCCGATCCAACATCTGGATCGGCTGAGCCGAACCTCCGGCAGGCTACTCGCTGCTGTTTGGTCTATTCTCATAGATGCCGAACAGCAGTGAGTGAATAGCCGAATGCCGCTCGGCGGCATTCGGCTCGGCTGTTCTGCTCGGTCTCTCTGTGGGACCGAGCAGAACAGAAAAACAGTTAAAAAAGTAGAAAAATAAAAATAGCAAACTATTGTGCGGAGCTAGATCCGGCCAACAGCTAGATCCGCCCAACAGTTTTCTATTGGCCGTCAAAAAAAAAGAAAAAAAAAAGCCTAACTCTCCCGGGCACTCTGGGAGTCTCCCGCTCCCGGCCACCAAGGAGAGAAACACTGCTTTATCTTTTTTTTCTTTATTCTGACACAGAGCCGTGTCAGAATAGAAACAATAATAATTTTGGCCATAGGAATGCATTGCTAGATTCCTATTGGCTATTTCAATTTGCCATAGCCAAAAGCAAACTAGCATTGTACCCGCCCTCTGCTGCTGTCAATCAGTAGTGGACCTGATGGAGAACTGCAGCAGAGGGCAGGTGCAATGCTAGTTTGCTATTGGCTATTGCAAATTGAAATACCCAATAGGAATCTAGCAATGTATTCCTATGGCCAAAATGTTTTTATTTTTTTCTATTCTGACACAGCTCCGTGTCAGAATAAGAAAAAAAAAGAAAAAGCAGTGTTTCTCTCCTTGGCGGCTGGGAGCGGGAGACTCCGGGAGTGCCAGGGAGAGTTAGGCTGTCTGGAGATCAGTGTCCCTGGTTAGCAGGTAACCAGGGACGCTGATCTCTCTGCAAGTGGCCGGAGCCAGCCGTAAGATCAATTCTGGCTCCACCCAGCTGTTAGAAGCAGGCTGTCGGCCGGCCAATGGCCTCAGCAGAGCCTGCGTTCGACTGAGCCGCTCGGCCAAGTGAATAGCCCGTCCAGCAGCCCTTCGGTTCTACTAAACCGAAGGGGTCATGGGGCCGAAGCTAGCCGAAGGATCGGCAGAAGCTACGGCTAGATCCTTCGGCTGCTTCGTGAATAGACCCCTAGGTCTGACCACATAAGCCCTAAGCCAAATATTTCTTCGAAGTTGGTCACCAAGGTCAAAACTATGAAATACCTTCTTTAACTAAGTTTAAGCAAAGTGGTGGTGCTGATGTAAAGTATGAAGATAGCTTTAACACAATACTTTAACGCAATGCAAATTTAAAGAAAAGTGGCTTGAAAATCAAAATCAAGAGTCATAAGTTAAGATTAAAGATTTATGTTGAATGGCCTAAAGGTTGAAAGTGGTGTAGCCTAAGGGTCAATGTTGGAACTGTTACTTTATGAACTGTTTATAAATGATGTCTTTGAAGATGACAGAAAACTTTGTAGCGGAATAAAGTTTTAACACACTGGGGTTGATTTACCAAAGGCAAATAGGCACTTTGCAGGGGAAGTTTCCCTTAGCTTAGTGAATGTAGTGAAACTTCACTTTGTAAAGAATACACAATCATGTACAAGGAACATTTTTAAAAAATGGCATTTTTTTCTTGAACATGATTGGGGGATTGAAGTCAGCAGAATTTCCCCTCATTCACTAAACCTCCCCTGCTAAGTACAAATTCCCATGCAAAGTGAACAGTCTAGTTGTTTTTAGTAAATCAACTCCAATGTCTCTAACCTAACAGCTGACCCAGATGCACCACTTTATTGTGCATGGCAAATAAGGGTTAATGTTAATGAATGTAAAGTTATACACCTGAGGGCTAAACATTGGGGAGAAAAATTGAATGTGAATCAATGATGAAGGATAAACTTGATAATTTGATAACAGTATGCAATACCAATCTGCAGCTTCTAAAGCAGACAAGATACTTTATTGTATGAAAGGAGATATAATGGCTAATTTACTAAAAGCATTTAGAAAGTTTACTCAATGAATTGTGTGAAGATTCACTTGAACTAACCATTATTGTGTGAAAAGCAAATCCCTATTTAGTTATTTCATTTGCACATGAAACTGAATTTAGTCCCCCTTGAGGTGATTAAGGGGAACTATCACTTTTTAAGGATACATTAATAGCCCAAAAGGTAAGGTCATTGTAAAAGCTGTTCACCTAAAGGAGAACTATGAGGTGAGTGCTTTTCACTCACCTCATAGTTCTAGCCGACCTGTGACAATGAGACTGTCACAGGTCGGCTCAGTAGATCGGGAGGTGAGCAAACACATGCCGGTGTTCGATCACTTCTCGATCCTGTCACGGCTCTCTGCCGTGACAGGGGAAGTGATGGATTCCCCCCTCCCCGCTCCTATCCGCCAGCGCTAAATGGCGGCACGGACGGGGGAGGGTACAGCTGGCTCAGCCTCTAGATAGGCAGAGCCAGCTGTCACTCACGCAGCTGGGCGGATCTCGACATCGATGTCGGGATCCGCTCCGGCTGCGGCGTCTCAGTATACTGAGCTTAGGGTGACGGGAGGACGCTAGTTTGTGTCCTCCCGTTACCCTAAGGAGAAGTATGGGGAAAAGCCCTGACCCCATAGTTCTCCTTTAAGATCACTGCAAAAAACAGGAGCAAAAAAGGTTTAACCTCTGCATACCCAAAGTGTTCTTTGCTGTAAGCGCTGTGAGAATGTGGAACAGTCTTCCACAGGAACTGGTTTTAATTGACTTTGTAGATTGTTTCTAAAAAGGGCTGAATGTGTTTGTGAATTCACACAGTATAAGTGCCTATTGGCATTATAGCAATGAGGATCTGAGGAGTTATTCGATTACTTTAGGAATCAGAAAGGTTTCATTCTTCCCATTGGAGCAAACGAGACCATTCTGAATGACAGTTATTTGCCTTATTCTGGATCAGCTGACGGTTTGTGATCTTTTTTGTTAAATTTGACGGGAATGTATCTTTTTTTCATCCTGGCAAATTATCATTTGCATGGCATCTGAACGCACAAATTATGAATCTTTTGAATCATATGAATAAATGCATACATATTTCTCCAAACTGTACTTAATTATACAATTTAGAAATTATGAGTGCCTGGAATTGTATGATTCTCTGCAGCTGAAACTGAGTTGTAAGCAAATATTCATAAACGTAAAAAGCTGCAAGCATATATCCAGGTCAATAACAAAAAGTACTTACACTCAGCTGTACAACACCGCCCTAAATGACACTAATGTCACAAAAAATGCTTCTTGAAAAGGAAGATGTATTAATATGTACCTCTTTAGTGGTCTGTAAACACTACTTTCAGTGTGAGATCTAGTACCACCAAAGGACCTTCAGCATTTGACACACTTCCAAATGTGTCAAATGCCTGGCATCCTGGCATGGTGTGGGTTCATCCACTGCCCCCTTCATCATTTCTGTCTCAAGTAGTGATGCAGCGGGCAATGGATTGAACTACAGAGCTCAGGAGGGAATGAGTCATCAAACACAAACCTGGACCTGGAAGTGTCTCAGATACAGAAGATTTCTCTTCAAAAATGAGAGGTCAGCTGCCTACCTGAATATACTGAATTACCAGATTTTTCCATCAATGGATTTTGTTTCTTCCCTGCTGGCAGGGGCAGGATTCATTAGCTCAAAATGTGAAAGAATGGTTCAGGGAGCATGAGACATCATTTTCACACATGGATTGACCACCACAGGGTCCAGACCTTAATCCCACTGAGAATCTTTGTGATGTGCTGGAGAAGACTTTAAGGCAGCGGTCCAACTCCAAGATCTTGCTTCAAGATCTTGGTGAAAAATTAATGCAACTTTGGATGGAAATAAATGTTGTGGCATTGCATAAGCTTATCAAAATGATAATGCCACAGTGAATGTGTGCCGCTGTCCAACAAAATATTAGAGTGTGTGACTTTTTTTGGCCACTATATACACTGAGTGGCCAGATTATTATGACCACCTGACGTTTGTAGGCAAATTAGCTATAATTAGCTATAATTTTGCGCTGAAGTTGCTACAGGGCCAGACCATTATAAATAGAGAAGCAGGTTGATTACCACTACAGTAGAAGTGATTTTTTTCTGAAGATATGGGTAAACAAAGCGATTTAACAGCCTTTAAACGTGGGATTATTGCTGGCGCTCAAGCCATGGAGCGAGTATCAGCAAAACAGCAGAATTTGTTAAATGTTCAAGAGCAGCTGTTGTTAAAGTGTTTAAAGACTGGACTGTCAGCCGAAAATCTGGGTCTGAACGTGCGAATTGTGGCCGTCAGCGACTAGTTAATGTTAGGGCAGAACGGAGAGTTGCAAGACTGGTACATCACCTTTCAACATCTCGTGGAGTCACGAGTCGGCCCAACGAAGTCATCTTGTGGAGTCATCTCGTCACCCAACTAAGTACTGATGGGGTGGTCAAAATAATCAGGCCACTCGGTGTATTTATATAGTGATTAGGGATGTTCAGATACCAAGTACCGTACACAGTACAAGTACATGTACAGATACTTTTCCAGCTGCAAGACTAGACTGGAGAAAAATTCAAAAGTTAGGAGGCAGCTGTGATTGGTAAGGAGTAGGCATGCACTGATACCGGTATTTCGGTATCGAGTACAAGTACCAATATTTTTTTCGGTACTCGCCGATACCGAATGCCAATATCAGAAGTCTCATTAAGGAAGTCAGGTTGCATGTAATGACTCGCCTCCTGACTTTCTGATTAGTCAGGAAGCCGAGCGGCATGTAAAGACTTGCCACCCGGCTTCCTGATTGGCCAGCTTCTTGACAAATCAGGAAGCCAGGCAGCGAGTCATTACACGCCGCCCAGTTTCCTGATTGGCCGGGAAGCCGGCTCCATGCTCATGGAGCCGAAGTACTTTCCCAAATACTTGGCATTGGCACCGATACTATTATTGGTACCGGTGCATCCCTAGTAAGTAGCCTACGGAGCTCCTGGGATTTGTGCATCCCTGTTTTAATGTATGATTTTTTAAAAATAAATATATATAAGGGATGCATCAATACTATTTTTTCAAGTATCGATACTTGTCCAAGTCCTCACAGATACAAGTACTGATACATTTTTGTTTATTGTCATGTGACAGTTTTCCTAAAACAATACAGACTACTGATTTCAGGACAGTGGTGGAGTGCCAGAGCTATGTCCCAGCTGCAACCACTGCAACTCAAGTAGTTCTCGTGAAAATGCCAAGTATTGGCACTCGTATCTGAACTGGTATCTGAACATCCCTAATAGTGATATTAGTGTCACTTTAAGGACATTTATTTTCCGCTATACTCATAGGGAACTTGTCAGACTAGAAAAAAAGAATGCTGCCATTGCTGCCTTGTTCTTGAAAATGCAAGCTCCAATTCCCAGAGACTAAAGATTGGGAAAACCATTAATGCCAGTACACCACATAAACTCAGATTGTGTCCTGGGTGGCTATGATTAAGAGCAGACAGGATGGACAAATTACTGAAGCCACATGCTTTTGACTGACCTAAGGAAATAGAATATCTATATGTATCTTCTGCTACCTTCTCCTTCCTAACAACTACAGGGCTATTCACTAAAGAGCCGAAGAATACAGCCATAGCTTCGGCTGATCCTTCAGCTCTCTTCGGCCGCCTCTGCCCTTCGGTACAGTTGAACCGATGGACTGCTGTATGGGCTATTTAGAATAGCCTGTACAGCAGCCGAAGGCAGCCGAGAGGCTCAGCCGAGCCAAAGGCATATGCTTCGGCTCGACTGAGCCAAAGTGACAGCCGAATCATGGAGTAAGGTCAGCCAAAGCCGACCGATCTCCACGCAAATGACAGCTGGATGAAGCCCGCCGTGATCTCACGGCTCGCTCTGCTCAGTTGTAATGACAGATCAGCGTAACCAAATGACCTGGGGATGCTGATCTGTCATTAAACAACAACAACTGGGCGGAGCCAGCTGTGACGTAATGGCCGGCTCCACCCAGTTTTTATTCATTGGTCGGGACCGGCTAAAAGACTCTGGCAGGTGCCGGCCAGTTGGAAACAGTTGGGCAGAGCTAGCTGTCACTGCTAGCTCCGTCCAATTGTTTTTCTTTTCCCGGCATCTTTGTCTGCGTTTTTAAAAATTATTTTTCATTTTCTCTCGGCCACCAAATGTGTGAACTTTTGGGAGGTCTCTTTGAAACGTATCCTTCGATGGTATCTTACTCCTTACAGACTGGCTAAGTTTTCAACAGACCATTCCACATTGTGCTGGAGGGACTGTGGAATAGTGGGAAACCTGCTACATACCATCTGGCAATGTCTCAAGATTCAGAGACTTTGGAGAGACGTGTTTCAGATCATTAGTGCGATCAATGGACGGGCTGCCACCCCTGAGCCAGCTCTGAAGCTTCTCAATTTAGGATTAGATGACTTTCCTCCATCGACTAGAATTGTAATAACTCATATTCTTTTGGCGCCGGCTACTCATCGCTAGAAGTTGGAGAACTCCGGATTCTCCTACTATTTCACAGGTTGCCAACTTGGTTCACTTACACTATTCCTATGAGAGAATACTGGCTTTCCAAAACGATAATATCCATAGATTTGATGGCCTTTGGAACTCTTAGATAACTTTGTATTCCTCAAACTCAAATCGAGCTCCCTGTACGGCTGATTTTAGTCGATGTATGGCTGAAATCAGCCGTACAAGCCAGAAGTGAATAGCCGAACAGCGTTCGGCTCACGTCACCTCGGCTCGTTTATTCACTCGGCTGCCTTCGGTAGATTGGTGAATAACCCCCCTAGTAAACAATCAAATGGGACCTATACTTCAGAATCCCCATTCTGATTCTTTAACCCAGTGGTTCTCAACCTGGGGGTCGGGACCCCTTCGAGGGGTCGAATGACGATTTGCTAGGGGTCGCCTAGCGGCTTCCGGTCACCCAGGAGAGACGCGCTTTCTCTGCTCTTTTTTTTTCTGACATCGGGCCCGCCGTCAGTCAGAAAAGAAAAAAAACTTTCTCATCGAGCAGACTAAACCTTTCCAGGAGAAAGTTATTATTTATTTATTTTTTCGTGACAGGGTCTTTATTGACAGGGTCAATAAAGAGAACCTGTCACCTCCAATTGCTATTACAGAGGGGCTTGTTACCTCTGTGTGACAGCAATGAAGTTAAGTGGAAAAAAAATAGACAAAAAAATTATTAAAGAAATAAAAATAAAAGAATTAAAAAAATAAAAAAGCGATTAAAAAGAAATAAGAAACAAATTATTAAAAAATAAGAAAATTATAAAAAATAAACAATAATAAGGTGAGAGTCCTCCTCAGCCCTCTCCTAGCGCAGCAGTGTCAGTTCTCCTGCCACGCCGCCAGATGTCGCTGCAACAGCCACGTCATCCCTAAATTTTACCGTTGGGGGTCACCACCACTTGGCAAATGTTACCAAGGGGTCCCGGCCCTAGAAAGGTTGAGAACCACTGCTTTAACCTTTTCTGGGTCAAGGTCATCAATCACCAGTCATGCAGGCTTTCCATTTATGCCTTGCTCAACCCTCTAGGTATCGCTTTCATGCTCTGCTTATGGAACACCCATGGGATCATCAGACTCTGTGCCTAGACCCAGAGTTTTGACACATATTGAGACCTGCAGAATTTGCAACTGTAGAAATTGCCTACCACTAGCAATATGTCTAAAAATAAAAAGAATGAAACAACACCAACTCACTGCATACCCCCCCAAAAAAAAGAATGATGGTCAAGGGAAATATCAATATACCCACATTAGTATAAAGTGTCTCAAATGAAGAAAATGCAGTACTGTTATTTAAAATGGCCTTCATTTTAACTTTAGTATGGTAAAATAGTTTTGAAGAGGCCCTTAGAGAATAAACAGTTGGCAGTATCAAGTGAAACAAAGTCCACTATGCGCAAAGTTGCAGTACAGCCATCAGCTCATTTTAGAAATTGTAAAAAAAGATATGCACATTCTAACAAAATGTAATATTAAAGTCAACAACACAAAGCTAAAACGTAACAAAAATATGCAGCAGATTGCCTAGACAAAATTATTCTGTCACATTCAGAGAAGTGCTTTCCTGTCCTTTGACCTAACAATTATATTTTAAAAGCTTAGTGGCTAAGTGGAATATTTGTTTACTGTACTGCTGACATCTAAAATATAAATGCAACTTGTTGGTGAAATTGGTATCAAGTTGTATTCATTTCATAAACTAAAAACCTTTATTTAAAGCTGAACTCTAGGAAAATATAAGATTAATTTAACTCTAATATTTAATCCATCATAGAAGTCACCAGCACTCGATGATGTGTGCAAGAAGAAAAGCACTTTTTATTAAATTGTCACATGGGTCATACAGCCACTCTATGGCTGTATGACCCATGTGACAATTTAATAAAAAGAGATTTTCTTCTTGCACATATCATCGAGTGCTGGTGACTTCTATTATGGACTGTATCTGACACAGCGCTATCCATGTTGTCACTTCAAGCACCAACCTTTCATCCAAGGTCTGTACGCTGTATGGAGTGCAGGTGATTTCCCACTCCGCTCTTCGAATGGCCTTCCACTTTCCAGCTCCCTCATCAACTCCTCCCATGCTCGCCTCCAGGACTTCACTAGAGCCTCTAACATCCTATGGAACTCTCTACCACAACCCCGTCCGACTATCTCCCACTCTGACTGCCTTTAGGCGATCGCTTAAGACTCATCTCTTCAAGGAAGCCTATCCCACCTCAACCTGACCACTGAACTACCACTTTATCAAACAATTCATCCCCACACAGCTACCTCCTCATGTATCACTACCCCCTCCCTTTTAGATTGTAAGCCTTCATGGGCAGGGCCCTCCTTACCATCTTGTCTTGAATTGTATTGTAATGTCTCCCTTATATTGTAAAGCGCTTAGCAAACTGTTGGCGCTATATAAATCCTGTATAATAATACAAATAATATAATAATTTCATATTATCATCTGTAATTATTAATACACGATTACATGTGTTTTTAAAATACATACCCTTCTAGTGCCTGAATTTGACCTGGTATCAGACTCCTGCAGTCCCTGTATAGCAGAGCTGGAGCGTGAGAGGAAGGCGCAGCACAAGGAGCCAATCAGCTCATGTGCTGGCTAGAAGCATTCTGATAGGAACAGAAAGTGACAGAGATGAGTTCATCACTGTGCTGCTTCTCCTTTTACTGTCCGGTAAGAGGTTGGGGCAGGTCCAGGATGACCCAGCACAGAGAGAGTGGATAGAATGATGCTGGCCATCAGACTGGGAACATTTAGTAGCAAAATTACTGCAGGGGAAGTTGCTGGACTGAACCTGAATATTGCAGCAAAGCAGATTTTGTTAACGTGTCCTAATCTTAATAGAGTATTCATTTTTATCTTGTTATTTTTGTCTGAAATCCTGCTTAAATTTAGGCCAACAAGTTTGTAAAAGAGGTAACCCATATTAGCCCTTTGAAGACAATCAAGGCAATAATGTATTAAATGTAAGCTGACAGAACAAACAACATTTTAATCTGGTCATCTCAATCACAGAACACCTTGCATTCTGTGATAAAAATACAATACATTTTGTGAATGGGCAAGTAGTAAGGACAAGCTGGGAGCACTTTACTGCATGAGTCACATCTCTCACTCCCTAAGGCACTCAAAAGAGCAGCAACCAACATACAGATAACATAAAGCTTTTAAATGATAATTTACACAATCGTGTTGTGTAAATTATATTTTTTTC
The DNA here is from genome assembly GCF_000935625.1 of Nanorana parkeri. Classification (NCBI taxonomy): domain Eukaryota; kingdom Metazoa; phylum Chordata; class Amphibia; order Anura; family Dicroglossidae; genus Nanorana; species Nanorana parkeri. Next base: position 426,297 of record NW_017307097.1, read on the forward strand.
GCCAGATTTCTGCTTTAAATCAATCAGATTGGAAGGCTTTTGTCAAATAAACAATTAAGCCAGACCTGTGTAATTCTCTTCATTTTGTAATCACTTCTGTCCTAAAATAATAATTTATTAATCAGATATGATTCAGATTACTTGTCCTAATTTTCAGAGAACTATTGTGACTTACAGGTCTCATCAGAATGATTGTAATTTATGTAAATGAAAACTAGTGTTACACAAAGGGTACAGTGTAGTAGAATATAAGTGACTTACAAGATAAAAAGCTCTGCATACAGTAATAATTCCATCCTATGACACAACCTTGACATTTCAAACCAGTTCTTTTATGCCATTAGCTCTCTCTCTCTCTCCCACTTCCCTCTGACAGAGAAACATTAATATGTACAATGAACAATTTTATTAGATTACATTGCATTAAGAAGTGATACATTTTAATTTTACGACTCGGGATGAACTTTTGGTGTCATGTCTTGCTTATTACACATACTGTGTAATGAAAACTATTTTAAAACATTTTTACATTTTATCAAGCTTTCTTATTATCTGTAACATTAGAGTAGAGCAGAGTACCTTTAATAAATAAATAGGCACACATATGAAGCTGTGGTTTTATCATGTGTCTTTAAGAACACATTCCAGCCCTGCCCTATATGCATGCCATGGGTGGGCATTATATGTCCACATCACAACATGCTGATGAATGTAGCATTGCTTAAGTTCTACCAGAAGACCTACATATTAAGGATGAATTTCTGCAATGCATTATAATGCTGTGTTTCTAAGACAGCCTTTAAAAACTAATTTCCAGTCAAAAAGGCAAACCAACCAGTGAGGGTTTGCTTATCAGAATAGTACCTTTTATTGATATAACAAAAATAACTGAGGACATACCTTTGAAGGCTAACTGCAGTGGAAATTACCTACAGTAGTAATATGGATATCATAGGACCATGCTTCAACTTAAAAATACACCTTCACTTTGCCCATGCAAAAAAGAATGGACCCCCATATACTTACGTTACCTGCACTCCCTCACAGTTTCTTACTTTTCTGCAGCTGGCAAGAAAACTCAGCCCTTTTGGGTATGGAGGAGCATGTGATCTGCTTCCCTTTTACTGTATCTGGGCATGGCAGCCAGTGGCTAGGACTGAGCACTGCATCTGACCAGGGGATTGTAAATGCTCCCCTGAATTGTTGGGAAGCAAAAAACTGTGAGGGAGCTCAGGTAAGGTGATTATAAGGGGGGCACAGGATGCCCTTTTCAGAGACAGAGCATGGGCAAGGTCATAGTGTCTCTTTCATTCTATCTAGCAAGCACTGTAGCTGCGTGGGGAATCTGTGTTCCCTGTATGCATCTCAAGGTTGACTTTTTTTGACTTGGCACATACCATTAAATTACTGTGCTCTGTCAAGTAATATTATGGCATGCAATAAAGGCATTTGAGTTACCATTTTATCATGCATTAAAGTCACCTGTCATGTATTGAAAAACTGATAAATTTACCTGAAGAGACTGAATACATACCTGAAGCCACTTAACACTGCTACATTGCTAAGGACTGCTAAGGACTGCTAGCCCCACTAATCTGGTAGGAAACTGACACTTCCTGGAGTGTGGATCTCCATGGTCCCATGCAGCTCTCATTGGTTTCTTTCTTTGACCTCACATTAAAACTCTATCCTCCAGTAATGTGAGTTCAGAGGGCAGAAACAGTGAGAGCTACAGAGGACCATGGGGATCAACATTCCCGGACATGTTGGTTTCTCAGCAGACTTTGGGGGACTCTGAACCAGAGCAGATTTTAGTGGCAGATGAGGTCATCATTACAGCATGTTCTTCACAGGTAAGTCCTTTGCTGAAAGCAATTCAGTACATGACAGGGTCTCTTTAAGAACTACTGCAGCTTGATGAATAAGGCCCAGTGCCTCTAAATTACTTGTAGTCTGGGTAGTGACATGCTGGACTCCAAATATGTGCAATACTCAGTAAACATCAGGGCCGGATTTACGCTCTCTGCTGCCCAGGGGCCAGGTTCCCCAATTTACTTTTTTTTTTATATATATATTTCGTTTTATTAGTTTTCACAGTTAAATACAAGTATCACATCACACATACATGGCACTGCATAACAAGCTCAGATAGTATACTACCGTATTATAAGGACAGCGTGCCTAGTATAACAAGAAAAACTAACAGGGGAAGACGTCGACTCACACGACAATAGGGGGGAAGAACAAGAGGGAGGTGAGGGGGTAGGGGGGACGTGACATGACACGACCTTGCTCTCAAAACAACCGTAAGTGTCAATGTGGTATATCCAAGACAGACAGTTTTCATTCACAGCAAATATACTCTGTTACCGCTTCGAGCATTCTCCTGATCAACCAGGGGTGTCGGGCATAACCCTTGTGTAGGGGGGGGGCACCGCCTGGGAGTCTTATTCATAGACACCCTCTGGGATGTGCCCGTTTAGGTGTCCGGTTGAGGTTGAGGATCAGGGACAAGCAAGTACGATTTAAAAGTATCTGTGTTCTTGAAGGCTAGCCAACAGGCCCATCTTTTGTAGAAAGAGGAGTATGAGTCTTTGGAGGTATGCAATAATTCCTCCAATAGTCCAGTTCTGTCAATCTTGCGGAACCAATCCTGCATGGAGGGTACTTGTGCGGATCTCCAATATCTGGGTATGAGCGATTTGGCCGCGTTCAACAAGAGGGGGACTATAGGTTTCTTATAAGAACGGATTGAGTCAGTGGTGAGGTGGAACAGGCACACCCAGGGGTCCAGTTGGAGTTGTTCACCACATATGCACTGAATAAGATGAGTGACCTGCGACCAATATGGTTTGATCCGAGGGCACTCGCACCAAATGTGTGCAAAGGTGCCTGGGTTCCCACGCGACCGCCAGCACTGGGGATCTAAGAGGGGGTTAGCTTCGTGTAATCTGGTAGGAACGTAGTACCACCTGGACTGTAGTTTATAGTTTGTTTCGAGCGTTGGCACATCTGTCGAGGAGGTCGTTACCAAAGCTAAAATGTGGGATCTCTCTTCCGGGGAGAGTGTGTGGTGAAGCTCTGACTCCCATTTGTGTAAGTATGGCTGGGGGAGTCATGTTCCAACTTAAGTATGGCCATATAGCAGTAGGGCAGGGAGTGGGAGGGCCCGGATGTGGAGCTCAGTATTGATTCAAAAAAAGTGAAATCCCGAGGTTCCCTGAGTGGTTTAGGTATAGAATCTATGAAGTGAGATAACTGGCGGTGTTTACAGGAATCCAGGGGTATCCTACCCCATCTGGATCGTAAGGCAGACAAGGAGAGTAGAGTAGTTCCGGATAGAACGTCACATAACTTCAAAGTAGCAGAGTCCGTCCATCTTGCAAAGGATCTTTCCACCCTTCCCAGGGGAAAAGTAGTCAGAGCCCTGCAAAGGCATGAGAATCGAGTTGTGTGGCCACTGGAATCTGCGGTGCAAACGGTCCCAGGTGTGCAGTGTAAAGGTTGTTAGAGGCAAGGTGGCGGGATCAAGGGGCCGCCACTTAGTAGGCAACCAAATAACTCAGACAGGGAAGCACCACTGGCCGCAGTCTCCAAGGACACCCAGCTCTTTACCCGGTCCCCAAACACCCAGTCAACCACCCTCACCATCTGGGCGGCTGCATGGTAGATCCGAAAGTCCGGCAGGGCCAGCCCTCCATTTCGACGGGACCTAACTAGTATACAACCCGATGTCCTGGGAGCATGGCGCTGCCAGATTAGTTAGAGGTTATCCTGGCGAGGGTCCTGAAGTATGAGCTCGGTAAGGCTATGGGGAGCATCTGAAACACAAACAGAACCTTGGGAAGAATCATCATTTTTACAGCATTTATCCTGCCCATCCAGGGTAAGGAGCGCAGGGAGAAGGAGGCCAGATCTGTTTTAACCAGATTTAAAAGGGGAACAAAATTGTAGTGGTAAAGATCCAATGGTTTGCGGGTTAACTGGATGCCTAAGTAGCAGAGGGAATGGGGGCGCCACTGAAAGGGAAAGTGGGGGAGGAGAGCGTTGCTTTCTTCCTGTGATAGAGTTAAATTAAGGATCTCCGATTTGCCCATGTTAATTTTAAAGTTGGTGAGGGAGCCATATTCGTTTAATGCCGCCGTAATTTGGGGGAGAGAAATCCGCTGATTCCTTACATAGAACAGAATGTCGTCTGCATATGCCGCCAATTTGAATTCACCTGCCGGGGTAGGGATACCCTGAATGTCAGGGTTGTTGCGGATGGTGGCCAACAAAGGTTCCAATGAAATAGCAAATAAAAGGGGGGACAGGGGGCACCCCTGTCTCGTGCCATTATATAACGTAAGAGAGGGAGATAGGGACCCATTAATGCGGATTCTAGTGGTAGGGTTGGCATAGAGTGCTGAAATCCACTCCATCATCCGGGAACCCAGACCTAGGTGAGACAGGGTGGCTAGGATAAAGTCCCAGGTCACCCCGTCAAATGCTTTTTCCGCATCGGTGGAGAGGAGCAAGGTGGGAGGCTTTTGCTGCCTAGCTATATGTATTAAGGAGATAGATTTAAGAGCGTTATCCCTGGCTTCTCTGCCCGGAATAAAGCCCACCTGGTCTGGGTGTATCCATGAAGGAAGGAGCGGATACAGCCTAGTCGCCAGGATCTTAGCGTATAATTTGGTGTCTATATTAAGTAAGGAAATTGGACGATAGCTAGCGCAATTCGAGGGATCCTTCTCTGGTTTGGCTATTACTGTAATATGGGCCAGGAGCGATTCTGGGCGCATGGGTAAGTTAGTGGAGATAGCGTTAGCGTAGCCCAATTGACTTTTTGACCTGCAGGCTGCATATAAGTGATCTCCGCGACATCGCCAAAATCACTTGTACAAAATGAGCGGCGAGTTCCCTGCTCTACATTTAGCCCTGTTTGCCCAAAGCAGGGTTAAATGTAGAAAAAAATACCCGCCTGGCTCCCGCAACTGCATGTCCCGGGCATTTGGTGATAGGAATTCCACACCCCTGCTGCCCCTCTACTCCCTGCTGCCCCAAGGCCATGGTGGCCTGGTGCAAAATCCGGCCTTGGTAAAGATAATTTACTTTTACTCTACAGAGGGCAACAATCCATGTGTAATTATCAAAGGTAACATTTTTGGGTACAATGTAACCTGATAAAGGATTTTGTCTTTAAAAGTACTATATTTGCCTATAATACCTAAAGGAGAACTATGGGGTTAAGGCTTTTCCCCATAGTTCTCCTTAGGGCAACGGGAGGACACAAACTAGCGTCCTACCGTCACCCTAAGCTCAGTATACCGCAAGCTACCGCTCGCGGTATAATGAGATGCCGCAGCTGAAGCGGATCCCTACAATTATGTCTGGATCCGCCCAGCTGCGTGAGTGACAGCTGGCTCTGCCTAGCTAGAGGCAGAGCCAGCTTTACCCGCCCCCTCTCCGTCCGTTCCGCCAGTCAGCGCTGGTGGATTGGAGCAGGGAGGGGGGAATCCAGTCCCTCCCCTGTCACGGCGGAGAGCTGTGACAGGATCGAGAGGTGAGCGAACGCCGGTATGTGTTCGCTCACTTCGCGATCTACTGAGCCGACCTGTGACAGTCTCATTGTCACAGGTCGGCTAGAACTGTGAGGTGAGTGAAAAGCACTCACCTCATAGTTCTCCTTTAAATAGATTTAGTAAATCCATAGATCTGAATGTGTCAGAGTGTACAGAAGTTAATGCATGAGAATGATTTTAGTAGATGCAGAGATAGATATACCATTCCAGGATAAGGCAGTTCTGCATTTATTTTACAAGCTCAGTCTCTGTTAGGGAAATCCTTGATAAATGGAATTGATAAATACTGCAGCTCTAAAAGACTATTTTTTGTTTTCACATTTATTTACCAATCAAAACACACTTTAAATGGCAAAACAAAACCCTTAACAGCCCATACAAGGTAGAAATATTTACAAATTAGTTAGAAACATTCACAGGAGTGGCTTTAAATGTGCTTTGAAATAGAATGTTTTATGTAATTTGTTAAGTGAACCTTTTATAAAAATGTCAACATAGGCAATGACTATTATAGTAGAAGTATACAGATTGTATTTTTTTTAATATGAATCAGTTTTATGAATGTTACCAACCTAGCCACTTAAATGTTTGCCCTTGCTGATGGGCACCCAGGTAGTTTGGATAGATTGTTGTACACTGTTGTACAAGGGTGGTTGGAAGATGCTCACATATACACGCATATGGAACAATAAATACATTATTGTTAGAAGCTATTGTTGTGAAAACCTTAGGAAGGGAATACTTTGAAAAGGAAACATAAGTATATATAAGTGTTTCCCATAGTCTGGTATATTTTCTTCCACCGGTTCTCTAGTTGAGTGATTTCAGGTGGAATTGGATTTGAATACAGAATCTTGTTAATCCCAAAGAACAGAACACATTCATTTAGTGGTTTCAGTCAGCACACTGCCTTTAGTGCCTAGCAGCCAACGCCAGAAAAAGTGTTTTCGCGATGGAAAAAAACCACTATAAACTATGCTGCATATGTTGAAGAGTGCAGTATCCTGATGAGACATCACTGTTAAATTAGATTGAAGTGTTGTAAAGTGATACTAAAGCCTGATTTACTAAGATAGAAAGAGAGCTGATGTGAACCTGTTCTCACTTCAGATATTCAATCATATGAAGAAAAAGCTTTGCATATGATGGAGGCTTGAAGAGGGCACAAGTTTAATTCAGCTTTACCTTTAGTCAATCTATACCTGTACCTGTGCACGGCACTACACTTTGCATGTGGGCCAGAATCACTTTTTACTACACCTGACGTTTTATTAAATTAGGCTCATTGGCTTGCTGAGAAAGTACATTGGCAGCCCTCTGTGAGTCCATAGCAAAGAAAAGGATGTGCGCAAAGATTCAAAGAGGTGTACAACAGAGATCAAATTGGCAACAGCTGGAGCCTTGAAGATAACTGTGGCACGGAATATGTGAAATAACTTCTGGTGTTATACTACGTATTTGACGTATGCTACCAGTGGTAGAACAACATGCATTATTTACAGGCATAAAGAGAGCTATTTTAAGAACAAAGGCAATTGCTATGCATGTATAAGAAATGAATAATCTATGCAAACCTCTGATTAGTATGACTAATCCCAATTATTGAATTTAAATCCCTTCAAACTAATATTTGCAGTGCGCACTATGCTTAACACAACAGGTGATTATTTAGTGTTCCAAACAATACTCAGTTTGTATCTACTTAGCATTCAGATGAAATGCTGGCAAGCACCTGCATGTACAGTAATAAGCTCCTGAAATCTAATACTCCAAAGCCTCCAATAAAAGGAATATACTGGTATTAAGTGTGTGTCATGAATAAAGTCTAGCACGCTTTATTCCTCATCTCTTTGTTTACATCTCTAATCTTTGGTGTTACTAGAAATGACAGAACTTGCAAAGCTATTGCAGTGTTACTGAGATATATTGCTAAACCCCTCTGGATCTACAATTGCTTCATATACCTTAATTATAGGCAGCATTCATTATTTGTACATACAAAATGCATTTTGTATACAAAGCAGACCGAAGGGTGATTTATACACACAACTATACATACAGATATAACTAATAAAGAGCTATCATATTAATATGATGAAGCAATTTGTAGATCTTTGTTACACCTCAGTAGTAACATAGTAAATAATGATTGTGACATAAACAGCTCTTTGCAGTAGATTACAGCAAACAGCCTGTGTCAGTTTAAGCCAAAGTGCATTGTCATTATCTGTAATTAATCATCATGGTGGATGCAGTGCACAGCCTACTAAATAGAGTACCCATACATTTAGATGTAGCTTACTGCTAGCAGCTAATTGACAAACTTCAAGAAGACTTACCTAATCTTCAGTATATCTCAAATAATGTTTCAGCACTTGCTTAACAACCTCCTAGCTGCATCTAAAAGGTGATACATCTTGAGCTCAGTCTATTCCTGACAACAGCATAATAAATCACAGCACAATCTACACACAGCCAGTACACACAGGTACGATGTAAACAGCTGTTTTTTGTTTTTTTTCTTGTGATCAACGTGGAGAAATCTCTCCAGCAACACAAAGCAAGCACAGCGAGCAAGCAAAGCACATCTTTCAGCACAATCCTTGCTGGACAGCGCCGGACTCCCCAGGACCCTAGTGATGAGGGATGAGCTGTCCTATCTACTTATCATCACCTCTCTTAAGACAATCGTTCATTATTAAATTATTATTTTCATGAATAAATTATAACTAGTATTATTAGTAGTAATAGCAGTATGATGATCATTATTAGGAGGAGGAAGAATATAGTAGTAGTTTGCTTATTATTATCATCGGTATTATTATAAGCTACATGGTACCATGAATAAAGTGGTAGAGAAATAAAATTATAGAAAATACAGTTGTTGTCCTTAGCAACCAGTTTCCATCAGCACCTTTCATCCTCTGCCCTTCTCAGCAGTTTGCTGTTATCAACATCAGCACCACTTTCTATAGCATGGTACAGAGGTCGGTATGAACACCCATATTGTGAACTAACCATATTTCGACCTGTACCTTAGAGTGACATCTCAACATCTTCAGTGGTCAAAGTTGTGCTAAGGATGAAGCACCGACCATCAGCTTCATTGATGGACCATACTGCTCTGACCTTCCCATCCATGAATCTAAAAGGTGCATCGCAGCCTCCAGCACAAACAGCACGTAAAAAGGCATCCACACTAGCTAGGCAAACACATCCTGTATACGCCATCGCAGCAAGGGAACTTGATAGAATTGCTTCCCTACATACATTTGCCCTACAGCTGTGTTTTACATGCAAATGATGAATCCTATTATGTATGCTCTGAAAATCACACGTTACATAACACACCAGGAGAAGCAGGGCAGCTAGAGAAGCAATGAATCAATAGTACAACCCAGTAAAACACAAGAGAAGGGAGAGTCTGTTGTTTGCGAGGCTGCATTGGAGCTGAAGCATCGGCTTGTCTGTCCCTCTGATCGCTCTGTGCCAACTCACCTTTGAGTTTTGCGTTGGGTTCACCACACACACCAATTGTCCAGCAGAGGAGAAGACCCGCTTGGCTTGATAATGCTGAAATCTCAGGTGGATCAGATCTAACACAGCCCCAAAGCACTGAGTAAAGAAAAGCATCACAACTTTCTGCCTCTTCCCCTGTCTTGTTCAGGGCTTTGGAAACACAGCCTGTCAGTCCTGGAGTGGAGGAGCGGATTGGAGCTGTGCCTGAACACTACACTCCTGCACAGCCTAGCATGCCTTCATATTTATCATCAAAATAAGATGGTTAGAATCTTGCAGCAGTCGGCTGACCAATCAAAAGAGCAGGAATGTTATCCTTGAGGACCAGAGCCAGCCAATAACAAATGCCTCCCCCTTTGCTGAAGCTCCCTGATGAATAGAGGTAGTGCTAGGGAATGTACTATTGCACATTACCATACATCAGCGCATCACATTCATCTTTCCATTACAGACTAGCCTATCCAGCGCTAAAGTGAAGCCTAAAAAAATGATTGCTTAATGTCTTCATTTAGTAATTGATGCACTTCATTCTGAAATCACTCTTTAGCTTCAAGAAGGAAATTCACATGAAGGGGGGAAAAATGCATTAAAGAAGGAAATTCGGAAGAAAGAAAATTCAGTAAAAGTTAAAGAAGCAGATAAGCGGTGCTCTTCACTTTCTAAGAGCAGACTTTTAACATTTATGAAGGGAGTTTATGGTAGCTGCTGAACTAGATTTATGTCCCGATTTAACTTGGTGTGAACGCTTTGATGGCATATCAGTCTTTTGCCCAGAGATAATGCAGCTTATATACAGACCCCACACTGAATGCTGACAAGGGCACTGGAGTTGCATGCAGAGAGCGTAGCAACATCTAATGTACACAGTTATGCATCTAAAAATATCTCTGGCATGATATGTGATTAATGCATGAAGGCAGAGTACTGAAAGCCAAGAAAAAGGTCGTGCAACTCAAACACAAATAAATCACTTTTCCTACAGGCAAGCCACATTGTGCTGTTCAAGAAATAAAGAAATTATCATAGGTTTAAAAAGAATTATATTTACACCAGCAGCAGTTGGATTAAAGCATATGTAAATATAATCACTTCAGGCTCAGATAAGCTTTAACATGGTAATGTAATTTCTAAAGTAAATGTCAATGTTTTTAAGTCTGCAGCTTTCATGAAAAAATACCTGGGGACAGGGCTGTTCTCATGCGTGGTCACCCAGAGCAGCTGCTGGGTGACACCCCGCTGGGACGTCATCACGCGCACTTACCAGTTGGCGGCCATCTTGGTGATGGATGCCGGCAAAGAGAGGGGAGGACATTCACCCGGAAGGTTAAGGTATGCCGCCAGGTCCCCTCCTCTCTAGTGCAATTGTCAGGCTTTCGGTCCGTGACTAAGTACCTGACTTTTCAGAGGGGGTACAAATCCAAAAATATTCACCAGCACATCAAAGCATATTCTGTTAATTCTTCTTTATTGACAACAGAAAGGTATGTCACAATGTGTGGTGACGTTTTGGAACCATTTCGGTCCCTTTTTAAGGCAAACAGAGTGAGGAGAAGGGACCGAAATGGGTCAGAAACATCTCTACACATTGTGGCACACCTTTCTTTTGTCAATAAAGAACAATTGACAGAGAATGCTGTGGTGTGCTTGTGACTATTTTTGGATTTGTACTTAATTTGCAGTGGCACCCGCAGTCATTACAGCCCCCACCCAATGTTTTGGGTTGTATCCGATCAGGAGTGTGATGGGAATCTATTAAGTTTTTCAGAGGGGGTGACACCGAAAGAATTGTCAGTCATTTTGGTGTGACCCCCTCTGATGGTGTCACACCCACCACACCCCCTTGTGATGCCACTGCTTCAGAATCCCGTAATGAACATCCTTGTTCAGGTCCTTCTTGTTATGGGGTGCATGCTCTGTCACTGTCTTGCAATTTCCTGCATTGTTCCACAGGCTTCCAATGCAGAATATAAGTTGTTATTACAACAAACATTATGCAGGCATGGTTCACTGTTGTCAACATTAGATAACATATTTCCTTTGCTCTTCACCTCTATCTACTTGCCATAATGTGGAATTTTGTTGACATTACCTTCCACCTGGAAAGAAAATATGTTAATAACATTCGTTTTTGCCTCCATTCACACAAATTGTTTATAAATACACCTCTCTGTATGGCACCTTTACAGTGCTTGATCACCACATTACACCAGAAACCTAGAGGTGCAACACAGGATTGGCCCTGCAAAAATAATTTCACATTTTTCAGCCTAGGCTGAGCTTCGAAAAATATATATATGGCGCCTTGACAGTGCCTGGTTACCAGAATACACCATAACCTTTGAGGGGCAACACAGTGTGATTGACCCTGTAGAAAAATAAAGATTTTGAAGCTCAGACACAATTTATGTGTAGCACATTGCAGTACTGGAGAACCAAGATAGGGCAGTAGAGGCAGGTTGAAATGTTAATTGTGGCAGTCCAGCAGCAGCAGAAGATGCTAAGCAAGCCAACAGCTAGAGGAAGGAACAGGTAATGGTGGCATGACATGGTAATTGTGGTGGGCCAGCAGTGTTGGCAAGAGATAGTTATGGTGTTGGCCCAGCAGCGGTAGAAGAAGCTGCCAGGAGATGGTGATGTTTGCAGGCAAGGCAAGCAGGTAAGCTGCTAATTCTGTAAGACATAATAATGTTTTTTGGACCAGATTCCCCAAAAATAGTCATTTAGGATCAGCTGCAGGGGTTTTGTACTCATTGCTGATCCATTTCTTTATCTTTATAAAGGTGAGTTGGTCAACTGTATCAGGTGACAGGTGGATTAATTTCTCTTTCACAAAAAAGTCCACTGTGCTGAATGCACTCTCTGCAGTGGCTGGTCAAAAGCTCAATTACATGCTGGGCAAACTCTGGCCAGTGGTCAAGCTTGGACACCGAAAAGTCCATGGAGTCCCTGGTTCAAAGGTTGTCCTCATCTGCCCTGGATCCCAGGTAATCAAGATCACATGGTTTAGGTGCAGCTTGGCCAATGCATTCTAAAGAATGATTTAAAAAAAGCCTCACTGAGCCCATGCCACAGCTGCCCCTTCTTCCACAACCTAAGAATCCAAGGAATCTTGGCCATGAATAGGGAACCTGCCACTTTCTGGAAAGGTGGCCAAGAGGTTCTTCCACATCACCTCTTCCAAATGGCAAATTGTTTGCTCCCTCTGGGATGGTAGCATGATCTCCGCCATTTTCACTTTGTATCAGGGATACAAAAGGGTGGCCAGCCAGTAATGGTCCCTCTCCTTCTTAGCCAAGGGATCCCAACCTGAAGCAAGCTATTGCTTCCCGTGCTATCTGCAGGTTTTTTTTAGTATTCTGACAGCTCAGAATAAAAACAAAATATATTTTTTTTAAACAACAGGAATTAATAGCTAGATTGCTATTGGCTATTTCAATTTGCCATAGCCAATAGCAAGCTGGCTATAGCACCCGCCCTCTGCTGATTGACACCTTCAGGTCCACCTCTGTTGATTGACAGCAGCAGTAGGCGGGTGCAATAGCTAGTCTGCTATTGGCTATTGCAATTTGAAATAGCCAATAGCAATTTAGCTATTCATTCCAATACTGTTTTTTTTCTTTTCCTCTGACTGACGGCGGCCGGCGGCCCCGATGTCAGGAAAAAAAAACAGCAGGGAAAGGTTTACTTTGCTAGATCGAGCAGAGTAAACCTTTCCAGGAGAAATGTTTCTCTCCCGGGCAGCTGGGGGCCGCTATATAATAGAGGGAGACTCCTGGAACGTCCGGGATGTCTGATAGCCCGAATCCTGGGGTACTTGCACAAGCATTGCAGTATGAATGAGCCCATTTGCCTTAAATTTCTGATGGTAAAGGACCCCAAGTTCTCAGAGTTGATGAGAACAACAGTGTCCTCAGTTATCTCACCCCACTCATGTACCACTTCCGAAGTTTGGGAGAGGTGAGATTTGTCACTGGGGACCTGCCCCATGTCATCCTTCTCTTCATTGCCAGTGTCATGGATATTTTGGTTGGACAAATCTCCGGTGCACTAAAAGGTACACGTTCGGTATTAAAATGCACCCAGCACAAACAATCCCGTCGCGCTTAAAAGCACGCTGCATTCAGTTATTTTTGTATAAGGGATGAAATACTTCTTTGGCACCAGAGAGAGTCAGACACGATGTTGGTTCAAGCTGGAGTCAGTGTAGAAAGGGGTGAACAGACCCCCAACTCCTTCATTTATTAAGGCAATAGGATGACGCCCAGTGGGAGACGGCTTTATAACATCAGCCAGTCAGCCCAGAAAGTACAGGTACATGTCAAAAGGAAAAGGGGAATACACCAACATGGCCGAACAGTGAAATGCACACACCTCATCCCTGTAAAACAAGGAAGGATGAGTCATGTTCATTGTCCCGACCGGCCATGTGGATGCCCATCCCCCATCATCGTCAACATAGACCCCATTCAATACTGCTCAGAGTGACCAGTATCTAGTAAGATCATTCTACTTGTTCTTACAGGTTTGAGACTATCTAAGGAGACATTGCTAATGCGGTTATCTATATACGGTACGAGTATACTGACAAGGCAGATATCAATGTCTTCTTATAAAAGCAGATATGTATCCAAAACGGATAGCGAGTCCGCAATAGAGGTATAATACGTATCTCATTATACGGACTTCGCTAATGTGTACATACGTTTGAAGGCAAGAAGCCCAGCGCGTTGCACTTAGGGCTCACAAACCGCCAAACGCCCCCACACACTGCGAACATGTCTCCAAGCCCATGCGAAGGTTTTCATACTGATGGTTTTACCGCTGGTCCCGATTCAACCCAAGTACCCTCTGCTAGAGCATTCCTTGGTTACATCCGACACAGGGAGACAGATGACAATCTATAGAACACACACATCCTAGAATAAAATGTCCACATAATTCCATATAATAAAATTTCCACAACACCAGCACCCAAACCCTCCTCCTCATGCTCCTTCTCTGCCTGCTGCTGCTTCACAGGGAAGCAGTCAGTTGTTAGAGGATCCTGCATGCTTTGAGAGAGTAGGAATCCTTCCTCTTCCTTCTGTACTGTGCCTCCAGTGCCCAGTATACTACATAATGCAGTATGTGCTCCAGCAGGAACACCACAGGGATCGTGTCACTGATCCATGCCTTGTTGCAGCTTCAAATTGTGACAAGACAGTACACAGGTCCTGAATCAGGAGCTACTGATGTGGTAAAAAGAACCCCAGATCCCCAGAGCCTGCCCTCATCCCATACTCAAAAAAATACTTATTGATGGCAGGCTGCTAAAGCTGCAACCTCTGCAGCATGGACAATGTTGTACTCAGGCATGTATCGCATATCAGGTAGTTGGCAGGCAGTTTGTGCTGCTGCTAAATTTTGGACAGGTGAACACTTGCCGTGTATTACCATCTGAAGTGCTTGCACACTCTTCTGGCCTGCTGCAGGACATCATGGAAGACAGGTTACCTAACTAGGAACTACTGCACAACAAGGTTGAGAATGTGTGAAGAGTAAACAGAAGTTTGGTGTGGTTTTCACACATGATAATTCCTGGCACAAGATAGTGTGGGTTAAGCCACTTCTTGGCCTACCCCTGAACAATTAACAGAATAGCTGGCCCAGTGGGGCTCCTGTCTCTCAGGCATACCAACTGCAACAGACCATGGCATTGTTTTGCCTGGGAAATTGCACGGGATCTTCGTCAGTTGAGGGGGTGGGGGGCTAATAATGGTTCTGACGAGTCGCTGGATGAGGCCTTTGAGGAGGAGGGGGTAAAGGGGACTGAGCTCTTACCATCACAATGTTACAGGAAACAGGGAGATACCACCAGCTCCAGGGGTGTGCCCCATCCTGTGTCCTTCCCAGCCACCAGCAAATTTACCCAGTGCAACATAAAAGAGGTGTAACATTCCTGCCTTTGCTTGATAAGCAACATGTCGTTAGACATTTGAACCTTTCTGCTGACTGTGTGGTACAAAGACATTACTTTCCTCAAGATGGTGGGGGAGGGCCTCCTGGGCAAAAAAATGTTGGCTGGGTAAGTGGGGGCTGAGTGGTGCAGCAGAGGCTGTAAAGTCATGGAAGGCGGCAGACTCCACCAGCTGGTACGGAGCATCTGTAAAGCCAGCAATTTTGCCAAGCTAGCATTAAGAAGGTGGGCATGGGGGGTTGATTGGATAATGATTTTTTCTTACGCTCCAGCAACTGGGAAGGAGATACCTGCCTAGTAAAGGATGCTTCTGGATGCTTCTGGGGACGGTTAGGAGACATATGGCGAGGTTGAAGCCTACACCTGCCCCTACTTTGTGTGGTGCCATTCTGGCCCCATCCCCATTAGATTTACGATAAGGTAGGCCTCTCAAACCCCTTGTCAGACTTCTTTCCATATTACTTGAGGTTGTAGATGTTGCAGCAGATGCAGATGGAGATTACCCCACTTATGGGGTAGGGGAGTTTTGAAAGGGAGGAGCAAGGAAGAACACAGGCCTTTTTTGCCAAGCAATATCATTCATGTGCTGCTTCCACTTTGTGATGTGCTCCCGCTTTATGGTAAGAAAAATCAGTTGTCTCCTCATGCATGTGGTACCCAAATGACTGGCACATTTACAATGTTTCATATGCTGCAGGCAGCGGCTGCAAACTACTATGGTGCTCTCTGTAGCAGATGTGGTAAAAAAGGCACTGACTGCTGAGCTCTCTGGATAGCAAAGGCCCTGGGGTCCCTGGCCCTGGGGATGGCAGCCAGTGAGGCAATACCGTTGGATGGAATATAATAACTGCTCCCCCCACTCCCCTGCTGCTCCTGGATGACATCCTGCCTCACTGATGTTGTGCCTCCCTCATTTTCCTCTTCTACAGTTTCTGGCATCAAGACACGGCCTGCCACCTCATCATCTCCACTCTCCTTATCGCTCAAGCCCACTTGGCAGTAAGCTGCAGCTGAAAGAACATCAATAGCAATTGCTTTTCCCGACCTGTTATCCCCTCAACCCAAGCTCCTGGTGCTCTCCTTGTCCACATTTGATAATATGATTTTTTGAGCATTCTCCTGCATCAAGTGACTTGTGCTGTGCTGAAATAATTAAGCCAACTCCTCCATGTCAGTTTGCAGGGCAATGGCAGGATAAGCTGAGGAGGAGGAAGAAGTGAGTGCATTTTGCAAGACTGTTGGGTCTTTTCCCTGTGAACACAAAGGTGAACACACAATTGCATTAGTTTGCTGTTTTTATGAACTGCAAATGTCTACAGTTCGGGGTGAACCCATAATCAGCCTGACCTAAAGTAGAACTGAAGGTGGCCTAGCGCATGGAGCGGTAAGACGCGATTCAGCTCGTCTCCCGCTCACAGGGCACTAAACCAAGCAGACAGCAGCCATCCGTTCTCCCCTCCGCCGACCATGAGTGACCGGAGGAAGAAGGGGAAGAAGCAGCATAAAACGGGCCCCACCTCGAGAGAACTGGCCCGGTTCTTCAGCAAAACGGCACCCGCGGCCTCCAAGGCTGCCTCCTCACATGCAGCCAAGATGGCGCCGCCGGAGCTCTCCCCTGCGCATGCAGGATCTCCTGCCAGGGAACAGGTGAGCCAGCCTCAAGAGGATTATATGCCCCACAGCCCGGAGAGTCCCACACACAGATCCAGGTACCTGTCACAGACCTCCCTCAGCTCCCAGGAGGGATGGGATATGGAAGCCCACATTAAAGCTATGCCCACTATGAAGGATATTGAATCCTGCTTTTCGCGCTTTGAATCTACATATAAGAAGGAGATGTCCACCTTAAAGAAGGACTTAAGCTCCAGGCTGGATGATATTGAGCAAACCTCTTCTGACATGCAATCCAAACTACAGTTGCATGATGCCACTTTGCAAGAACACACGGTGTTGCTGCACCAATTAATATATCAGCAGGACGACCAGGAGAACAGGAATAGGCGCAATAATGTACGTATCAGAGGCTTTCCTGAGTCCATAGAACCCAAAGACCTGGAATCTGCAGCAACCGCGCTCTTTAACCAGATCCTGGACAGACCCAAAGACTCCCCTATAGAGATAGACAGGATCCATAGAGCACTGGGGGCTAAGCGCCCGGATAGATCCAGCCCCAGAGATGTCATATGCAGGATCCATTTCTTCAAGCTGAAGGATGACATCATGAGAGCAGCCAGCACGCAAGACGCCATTATGTTCAACAACGCCAAAATCCTCCTTCTACCAGACCTCTCAGGACACACACTCCCTTTACGCAGGGCCCTGCGACCACTACTAGACACACTACACCAACACAATATCAAATATCGGTGGGGTTTTCCCTTTCAACTCATTGTACTACATGAGAGCAAATCAGCTGTCTTTCGCTCCTTAGGCAACCTTCCATCATTCCTGGGCAAGTTGGAGCTCCCTCAAGTTTCTCTCCCGGACTGGCCACTCAAACCAACCCTACCCGGCTTTGTAACACCCTCACCCTGGCTACAGAAATCGAGAAAGGCCGCAGGGCGTGCGGTCACCTCGTCTCCTCCTAACACCTGACTTTGGAACTTCAGTACTCCGATGTGTTTCAATCTGGGTGCCACAGCAGAGACTTCATTTTGGCGACTGTTGAGGGGCTCCTGCCGTCCACGGATCGAGGTCTTGTGGTGCACCTGACGAGTTGTCGGCGAATGCTGACCAAGAATGCTGCTGTTTCTTATACTGTTATATTGAGTTTTATCGTTATTTACTTCATATATACTGTTATATATAGCCCTTTTTGATACTTTTATACCTTGCCTGTAGTTACAGTGTTTATGCAGATTACATACGCCCTGGAGCGGGAGCCGATCCATGGGCCTGCCATGTTACCCCCACTTAGGCCGTCAGTGAGTTTTTTCACTGACATTTTGTATGCTGTTAGTACTTTCAGGACCTTGTATTGGGTCCATAGGATGCTTTTCTGTCTCTCCGCCACTAGAGGGCAGACCAGCTCTTTGCCCCTTTTCTCTCCCTTTTCTACCTACTGTTTCCTCCTATGGTTATCTGTCCCTACCTCCTTGATTCCTTCCCTCTTCCCTTCTCCCATACCCTGGGGACTTGTCGAGCTGACACAAGAGTTGCTCTTAAACCCCCGTGATGGCTAATACATGCCTAACCCTGGCCTCCCTCAATGTGAGAGGTTTCAACACCCCGCAGAAGCGCAGCCAAATACAATATCACTTTCATAAAAAAAGAGTGGGTGTCTTGTTCATGCAGGAAACTCATTTCCGTAGCGATGCCATTCCTGAAATGCCATCTAAACTTTATTCCACATGGTACCATAGCACGAACTCCAGCGCACGCTCTAAAGGTGTCTCTATAGCCTTCCACAAGACTTTGCACCCAGAGTTCCTGCAACAGCAAATGGACCCACTTGGTAGATATATTTTCTTGAAGGTGAAACTTTTTGGCCGTGTTTATACCTTTGCTAACGTCTATTTCCCCAATCAGTACCAGCTGAACTTCCTTGCGCGCCTGATAAAGTCTCTGTAGAATTTTGGATGTCCCAACCTGATCCTGGGGGGAGACTTCAATCTAGCAATGGTACCCTGTCTAGACTCCTCCTCTGGTAAGTCCCCTTTATCTCATACATCCCTGACTAAATTTAAACACTTACTAAACAAGCTCCGACTGGTAGATGTGTGGCGAGCCCTTCATGCCTCTGAGAAAGACTACACATACTTCTCCCCGGCTCACAATACCTACAGTAGACTCGATTATTTCTTCCTCGCACAGCACCTGTTAGACAGGGCCCCTACCTCCCACATAGGTCTGCGTGTCTGGTCCGATCATGCCCCTGTCTTCCTCAGTTTGGGAGCGTTGGGCGGCACACACACCCGTGCCTCATGGCGCCTTAACGACAATTTATTGAACGATCCCCAGTGCCTTGATGAGATCAAAACCTCGGTGCGCAATTTTGTCTCCAACCATCTCAATGACACCACGCACCCGCTGACTCAGTGGGAGGCACTTAAATGCGTTTTGCGTGGTCTCTTTATCAAACATGGATCACGTCTCAAAAAGGAGAGGTCCACTCGAGTAGTGGAGCTCTTGGCCTCTATTGCGGCACTCGAGGGGGTCCATAAATCCACCCGACTGGACACCACCTTTATAGAACTCTCCAATGCTAGGCGGGAGCTATTGTCCATACTCGACACACAGTCCAGCAACGCAAAAGACAGGGCTTGTAAAATGAGATACGAAGCCGCTAACAAATGCGGCCGACACTTGGCGAGAACGTTACACCCCCGCCCCCCCAGAGCCTTTATCCCTTTTCTCATGGATCGCAGCTCTAACAAAATTCAATCTACGACGGGCATTGCCCAGGAATTCAGTCGCTACTATGCCAGTTTATATAACCTCCCAAATCCACCTTCCTATCCGAAGGCCGGCCTAACCCCCTGCTCCCTGGAGCAGTATATTGCGCATACAGCTCTGCCGACTATTGATCGTGCTGAGTTGGATGGGCTGGAGTCCCCGTTTTCCGCTTCCGAGGTGGAAGCTGCAATCCGCACTCTCAAAACAGGGAAATGTGCGGGCCCGGACGGCTACTCGCCCCGGTTCTATAAACTCCTCGCGGACTCATTAGCTCCTATCCTGACGCGCACCTTTAACTCAGTGGACGACTCGCACCCCTTTCCCTCTACAATGTTAGCTGCCAATATTTGTGTAATACCTAAACCCGGGAAAGACGCATCCCTTTGTCAGAATTTTAGGCCAATTTCGCTACTTAACGTGGACATAAAACTGTTCTCAAAATTGTTAGCATTGCGCCTTTCCCCGTCCCTACCGTCCATCATCAACCCGGAGCAGGTCGGATTTGTCCCCGGTCGAGAGGCCAGGGAGAACACCGCGAAAACGATCAACCTGATCTCTCATATACATAGACACAACATCAAGGCATGCCTCCTGTCCATAGATGCCGAAAAGGCATTTGACCGCGTTAACTGGGACTTCCTCCACCAAGCCCTGCTTCAAATTGGGTTAGGACCTGCCATTATATCCAAGATCATGTCACTTTACTCTTCCCCCACGGCCCGGGTAATGGTAAATGGTGCGTTTTCAGAGCCGTTCTCCATCTCCAACGGCACTAGACAGGGATGTCCTTTATCCCCGCTTCTTTATGTCGTGGTGATGGAGCACCTGGCACAAGCCATCCGCTTAAACCCTGATATCCACCGCCTATCCACCCCATACGTTCTCCATAAGATGTCCTTATTTGTAGATGACCTGTTATTATATATACGTCAGCATCCCGGCAATCCTAGGGGAATTTGAGAAATGTGGACAGCTAAGCAACTTCAAGGTTAACATGACTAAATCCACCGCTCTCAACCTCACATTAACCCCCCCAACAGTCTCCCTCCTCAGTAGGAATTTTCCTTTCCAATGGCAATCCCGCTCCATCACATACCTGGGGGTCTCCATCCCGGCTAACCTAACATTCATTTTGCAGTGGAGTGTATGGATACATTTATCCGCCTCGACCGACCTCCAGTCCTTCCTCTAATCTCGGTCTCCCGATCACAGCGGAGAAACATATGCCTCCGCAACACGTCAAAAACTACAGATTAATGAGCCCCCACTCCCACCCCCATCCCCTGTCTTACCTCCTGTACACTATTCTTCCCCTTCTATCCTTTACTCCCCGCTTTCCCACTGTTTGATGCTTCTCTAATACAAATGCACAGTCAGACGATTCACAAGAAAACTTTATTGTATGCTAATAATGTGGAAAACCCCAGACCGCTCAGGCTTGGACAAACCTGTAGTGTGCTCCCGGAAGTGTTTGCTCGTAATACTGCTCACAGTGCTCACGCAGATTTGGTGGATCTCTGTTTTTGTCTTCATTGTTTTATACTTCATACAAACCAGCAAAACGCAACGAGTTAAACACTGAATAGATATCAAAGCCGTACCACCGAAAGTTTTCCCCCTTCATATTGTTTCCGAATAATGTGATTAGAATGTTTAAGTTATGATGTGCATTGTCTGAATCTTCTTTTCTGAAAAATTAATAAAAATTGATTCAACACTAAAGTAGAACTGAAGCCAAAACGTTTTTTAACTTTTGGATTATAGAGTAGGGGAAGGTTATAACCAGTCAGCTTTTTTTTGCCTTCTGTGTCCTATTGGGGAGATTCTCGTTTACTTTCTGTCTAGTAACCACAACACGAAGTAAGAGGATAACCCTCCATAGAGAGAGACTCCCTGGTGTCCCCATTGGAAGATTTCCTGTCTATTCCTTGTTCTGATGACAACCCAAAATTTGGCATTTTCTTTTACTTTTACTTTGAGTGATAATGGTCACCAGGCCAAATAGAGAGGATGAGTCTTCCACCTACAGCAATAAAAACCTAACAGGTGTTTTAATCTATCTAAAACTAAAAATACTTTTTTTTTTTTTTGCTTTAGTTGCGCTTTAAGATTTACTTAATATTTGACTCTGCCCTGTAATGCCAATTTACATAGTGGAAAAAGAACTGAAACTTCTAATTTTCTGTTGAATGTGTCTTTCATATACAGTATATTAATCACACCAATGTAATCTGAACATATGATAAATACTGTACCTACATGTACAGTATATTCTTAGTAAATCATAACTTTGAGTATGCTGCTGAAGCCTCTTTAAAAACAACATTTCTGTGTATGAAGTACAGGCACTCTGCCCCTATCTGAGTGACCTATCACCAGGCCTGAAAACTATCAAATGAATGGTGAGAGAGGTGTGCCTAGCCCTAGGAAAAAAGGATCTTTTGGGGGCTTTTACAAAAAACCGGGGAGGTGGACTAGCACTGGGAATTTAGTACGTGGCACCTTTGGTTGTCTCTTATACAACCTTACTACTACTTTGGTTTCTATGAACACCGTACAGGTCCCCAGGAAGAAATATAAAGGCACCAATGAATGCAGGTATGTACCCATTATAAATCATTAATTATATTTTTTAATGCAATTGCAAGTGCAATTCTTCGTAATTCCCTGTACTGTAAAAATGAGACTGGGAGAGGGATGGGCAGCACTAAGGGCTGTGAGCACATGTAATGACAAAGAACATGCTGCTTTCAAAAGAAGAGAAAGTTGAGTGAGCAGAGGGATGATCTCATCAGTCTGTGATGCTTCTCCGTTGTCCAATCACAGGATGGGGGCAGGGAAGTGACCTTGCCCTAATGCCTAACTACTTTAGAGATAAGTCAAGCCACCAACCAATCCCTGCTAACTTTGCATTTATCTGTTTACCTGGAGTCCAGCCTTAAAGGAGAACTATGAGATGAGTGATTTCCATTCACCTCATAGTTCTAGCCGACCTGTGACAATGAGACTGTCACAGGTCGGCTCAGTAGATCGAGAGGTGAGCGAACACATACCAGGTTCGCTCACCTCGCGATCCTGTCACGGCTCTCTGCCGTGACAGGGGGAGGGGCTGGATTCCCCTCTCCCCGCTCCGATCTGCTAGCGCTGACTGGTGGAACGGACGGGGGAGGGGGCGGGTACAGCTGGCTCTGCCTCTAGATAGGCAGAGCCAGCTGTCACTCACGCAGATGGGCGGATCCCGTCATCTACGTCATCTACGATCCGCTCCGGCTGCGGCGTCTCAGTATACCGCGAGCTGTAGCTCGCGGTATACTGAGCTTAGGGTAACGGGAGGACGCTAGTTTGTGTCCTACCGTTACCCTAAGGAGAACTATGGGGAAAAACACTGACCCCATAGTTCTCCCTCTGGTTTCAATACTTTCTGTGTCAATGACGTGGAACAATTATGCAGGCCAGTAAAGTCAGAGAAAGCCAAAAGTCCTTTTCTGTATTTTTGTTCTCAGTCAGTAGCTCACAGTATTAAAACACGATCATACAACAGCCAGGCAACTAGCATTTAACATAGGGGTGGTCAGCAATGGCATGTTTCTTTCATGAGCTGCTTCTTTTAAGACAAATTGTTGCCTAATACAAACAGCTGTGTGAAAATCTGTACATGCAAGGGAATAAATGACTACAACTCAGCACTGTGAACTGGTGGTTTAATATCTGTGAGTTGGATTCACTAAATGGGAATGGGTTCATATAAATTCCTTTTCCTTTTGACAATAAAATGTGGCATATATATGTAAACTAGTCATACAGGAAATAATGGGATTTCTATTATACAAGACAAGTGTGACAGGCCCCAATCTCTGCTGAGTAAAGAGTATACAGTATATGCAAAACAGATATTTTAGTTTTTGGAAGGACTCAACACCTGGACTAACCAAGGGATTCTTTTAGTTTTTTGGGGAATTCTAGTAGCATAAGCTGTTTGTGTTTTCATGTCTCCCCACCTACCATCTACCCAAAATATTAGTTTCAGGTGGACTGGCCATTAAAACTTAAGCTGCAGTTAATGACTGTGCATAACGCCTTACTTGCTCATTGAGTTTATTCTTATAATTTGTTCATGCAGTCCTGTGATCTAATTACTAGATGAAATTAATTTAGCATGAAAGAAGGTCTCAGATTATATGAAGATGAGGTTTTACATAACCGTCAACAATTAAAGGGTTAATGAAATGTCATCTCGAAGCAGCCTTTCATAATGATAAATCAATATAAGTTACAGAGCAGAGAATGGGATTATATAATCTTATTGAGTTGGCTCAAAATAACCTTAAAAGACTTTTCAAACTAGGTGACCACAAGATAAAGATTTTGTTCAGGAAACTCATTACGTTGTAGCTACTGAATTGTTATAATGATCAGTCCCCAGTGCCCAAATCAATACAGCAGTACTTCATCGGGAAGTGTTCTGAACAAAATGCAAGGGATCCATTTTCATAATGGAGGCACTTGGTCATTCTATGGAAAGAAGCCAGGCAAGTGGAATACATTTCACATGGCTATTTTTTCAGTTGTCTCAGTAACAATGCCTAAGAACACCAAAATAATATAATTATAACAATGTATGCATGGTTGAGTATATACGTCTCTTGATATGTATTAAAATGGATCTTCACCGAAATGTTAACTTAAAACTTAGCTTCAAGCAGATATTAAAAAAAAAAAAAAAATTATTGCAGCTCTGTAATCATTATTACATCAAAAAATTTATTTTTGACATGCAAGCTGTGTGGGAACCTGATTTACATCTGGTACCAGCCTGGTGGAGGGTTCAAAATGGCCAAGGCACAGAGGAAGTGGGTTGAATGATGCTGGCTGACAGACTAGAGGACATCTAGTGGTGGAAAATACGTGCTGTGGGGAGCTACAGCTAAGAGGCTATTCCATTTGAAAATTTGGGCTAGAGCACCACCTTAAATTATGTTAGCAGTCTCACTGGGATAAATAAAGGGAAAGGAATGGCAGAAATATTTACCTGTATCTCCAGGTTCCGTTCAGTGCTGGCCACGTGTGTGACATCCTATCCACTTGGTCTACTAAGCAAGTAACAGTATATTCTCAAACCTTTCTAACACTCTTAATCTGGCCATACACTGTACTGTGCTTTTTTTTTTTTGTTCAACCCGCAGGCCGAAGGAAAAAAATAGAACAGGTTCCTCCATCAATGCTTATAAGCATTAATTGATGAATCCCCGCTGTTTCCTTTGCATTCTGACAGTGGCTGCTGTCAGAATACACAGGCGGTGCTTGCAGCCAATCAGCATTCGAAGATTTTCCAGTCAGCTCCTTTGATCTTCCAATCCAGGGATGCCGGCCCGGAAGGGTGCTGACAGCGGCACCCACTGTGCGAATTTCACATAGTGTATGGCCAGATTTCGCCATCACAGCAAGACTGCAAGCACTATTTATGCAGAATGCACTGGACTGGAACTCAAGCACTAATGTGCCTGCGTTCTGGGTGCGGGCAATCGCACTGCGGGCGGAGGGCGTGGCTGCTGTGCCATTGACTTGATTGCCACTACCATGCCCCCTCCTGCCCCTGAACACAGGGAGCCGGCTGGCTTGCGTTCCAGTGCATTCCAGAGGCCGAAAGCACTGAAACGCAGAGTTTGTGGTGTGAACCGGCCCTCAAGGTATACAATCACAATAAACTCAAATAGCATGCACTGTAAATCATTTTATATATATTATGCGTGCTACAGTGGCCATGACCTCATTGCGCTGACAGTTAAAGGTGCATACCCAAATAGAAACTGTGCATACTCAAAGCACATACAGTATATGCCAAAGTCCTTATTGCCACAAAAGGTGCCTTAATTACTGCCACAAGTAAGATTTTACAGACACGTAAACCTCAACATTTTTAAAAACGAAAGCTTTTCCATTGCATATGCTTTTCTGCATGTGATAGGATGCAGTCACTCTTTGGCTGAAACTATTCACCCTATTTTTCAAACAACATCTATCAAGCTTTTTTCCCCTATGTAAGCGATGTTAGAATTGCAAATTATATAGGGATATTTACGGAAAAGGGTTCACTTACTTTGCGTACTGAGTTTAGGATCAGCACCTTTGTTTCTTGCTGTACTACCCATGTTGTCTACCTTTTGCAGTGCCTGTGTGGTTTGCACACAGGTACTGCGTGCAAGTGGACCACATGGGCACTGCATGTCAGGTGGACCACATGGGCACTACATGCTTGCTTAGGCGAACATGTCAACAATATAATAAAAGCTCTGGAAACACTTTTGGGGGAAATTCAATAGAGCATGTGTGACACTTTTATGGCGGTATGGTCCGTTTAAAACAATCTGCGACTAATACATGAAAGCCTTGCAAAAGTTTTCATCACAGTTCTGACATGTGTTCCGGATTCAGGTAGTTCTTATAACCACCACCTTCAGAACCTGTTGCTATGGCTGTGACAGATTAAAAGAGAATTACTGCCAGTTTACAGATTGGGGAACTGGTGGTAATTACATTGAAAATCCAGGAATTGTAAAAAATTAACTCTTGCAGTGGGGCTACCTCTACGCTGCAAGGATTAACTGCTTTTTTGTCTCTAGGGATAGGAATCAGGAAGATGTAATCACCTGATCCTCGGTTCTGCGGCAGTCAGCGCTCACCTCTCTCCTCTTCCACTCTGATTGAGGAGGAAAATGTCCCCCCGAATGTCCCTCGGTGCTCTCATATCTAATGCACTTGCATTAGACATGATGACACCACCACCACCCACTAACTCACTCACTGCCCAGGGCATTGCCACTCATTTCAAAAATAAAATAGATACAATTCGGGATCAGATCGCCACTGTCCAATCAACTTCCCCTATATTGTCAAAATGCCCTGTTTTTTCCGCCCTCACCCTGCAGCGCACTCAGGTGGCCGCCTAACTTGCCTTGCGGTAGTGCCGGGCCTGCTCGGACCTCACCTTCTTCCCCACATCCAATCACTATACAAATCCTGCCACCTTCACCTTCATAACATCTCCAAAATACGCCCCTTCCTCACCAAAGAAACCGCAAAACTACTCATCCACTCCCTTGTTATCTCTCGTCTTGACTATTATAACTCCCTCCTCATTGGCCTTCCACTACACAGGATATCCCCCCTTCAGTCTATCATGAATGCAGCTGCCAGACTCATCCACTTGACGCTCAGTTTCTGCAACCCCCCTCTGTCAATCACTACACTGGATTCCACTTGCCCAGAGGATAAAATTCAAAATATTAACAGTCACTTATAAAGCCATCCACAACTCTGCCTCCGGATATATCTCAGACCTTGTCTCAAAATATCACCCTAACTGTCCACTCCGCTCTTCCCTAGATCTCCTGCTTTCCAGCTCCCTAGTCAACTCCTTCCATACTCGCCTCCAGGACTTCTCTAGAGTCTCTCCCATCCTCTGGAACTCTTTACCCCAACCTGTCTGTCTATCTCCCACCTTGACTGTCTTTAGGCGTTCCCTAAAGACTCATCTCTTCAGGGAAGCCTATCCCACCTCAACCTAACCACTGAACCATCACGTTCTCAAACTATTCATCCCCACACAGCTACCTCCTCATGTATCATTTCCCCCTCTTCTTTCAGATTGTAAGCCCTCAGGGCCAGGGCCCTCCTTACCATCTTGTCTTGAATTGTATTGTAATTGTAATGTCTTCCTTACATTGTAAAGCGATGCGCAAACTGTTGGCGCTATATAAATACTATGTAATAATAATAATAATGACATCATGGGTCCTTAGCCCACCAGAGCCCTTGAGAGAAGGCACTGTGCGGAGCAATACAGCAGCCAGGCGGGACCAAGGATCAGGTGAGTACATTTTTTATTTTATTTTAGCCCCTAGACCAAAACAAGCAGTTAACTCTTACATTGTGGGGGTAGCCCCACTACAATGGTTAATTTTTACAATTCCTCATTAAGATTAACTTTGATCTGACAAAGTTGGTGTCCTAGCAACCAATTAAGCATCCCATGACCCTATTTAGCTGCTGGCCAGGAGATTCCATAGCCACTAGCTGAATGTAAACAAAGGGGCTGGAGATGCTGGCTGACATAATTAGCCAAAATGGCCATGGATTGATGTCTGCATGGTAATAGTTTCCTTAAAGGAGAGCAGTGATTTTTTTATGAATTCATAACAAAGTTTGCTGCATGGGATTGCTCAAGCCGGAAGGGAAACTCAGGTTTTGTGATTGCCTTATAAAAATGATACTGTTAAAAAATATGCATTGAACTATTCCAGCATCAACTACATTCATATATCTGCTAGTATTTTCAAGGTCCATTGCTAGTTGTCTCTTATAACACCAATAGAAAAATATTATGACTATTTTCCTAACTGCGGGGCTCCCCCAAACCTTATATCTTCTATCCTGCAAATACTCACATTCTACAGGTCCAACCAAAGCATACAAGGGACCATGATATGAATGATGTTTAACTCTTCCTTAAACATTATGAGGCCTTTGCACAAATATGAATTGTAAATATGAATTGTCCATGATCAGCTCCTGCTCAACCTCTCTTCCTCACCCAACATCCTCTCTGCCCACCAGCCATGCTTAGGCCCATGTTTTGCATTCTCCTAATGGCACACAATCAGCTCGTGCTCTGCCTACTCTTTCTTCCCCGGATCCATGATCAAATCTTCTCTGCCTCGTTCCTCTCATATGCTGTAGCCTTAATCAGCTCCCATTGTGCCTTCTCTCTCTTCATTACCTGATCTGTGGTCAGCTCCTGTTCTGCTATCTCTTCCTGTATTTTATGGTCAACAACCATTCCTCTCTTTTTTCCATCCCCTGGCATGATCAGTCCCCTCTATACTCTTTGGTTCATAACCAGTTGTTATTTTGCATCATGTCTCTTCCCTTCGAATCCATAACCAACTGCTATTCTGCCCTCTGTATCCTCACTATTATTATTATTATTATTATTTAATTATTTATATAGCACCAACATATTCCACAGCGATGCACAATCATTTAGACAAGACGTGTAAGAAACACCGACAAGCAATCTTGTTATACAGAAACAGTAGGTGAGGAGGACCCTGCCCAAACAAGCTTACAATCTAAGAGGAAAGGGACGAAGACACAATGGTGGGGAACGGGAGACTACAGATGTATGCCAAAAGAAATGGGAGGGATTTCGGAGTTCTGGGAAACGGGAGCAGATTGGAAAGTTGTATAGGGTGAGAAATCAAGGGGAGAGCTAAATTCATGATCAGCTACTGTTTTGCCCTCTATAACCCCAGTCTATGTACTTGTACTGTAATACGTTTAGAACCTGTACCCACCCTATTCCCACAGGTCCACATAATAAAATAGTACACCTGGGAGAATCCTGCAATTCAAAGAGGTGCCTGCAGGACCTTACTCTTGAAGCTGCAATCAGAGGAAGCCTGAATATGCACCCGGTAAAACAGTTTCCTGCAAATACTCACATTCAGCAGGTACAATCAAAGCATCCAGGGGACCACAATATGAATGATGCTTAACTCTTCTTTAGACATTATGAAGCCTTCGCACAAATATTACTTTTACAAACACATAGTTTTCAGCAGCTTTATGTAAACTTGACATAATCTATGGTTATTCTTTTATAAAACTAAGACAAAGGATAATAAAGACGAAGCCCTTCAGGATCTTAGCTGATATTTCTAGGGAACACTACAACATTTAAAGCAAATATCTGATTTTCGCTTTGGTAACGGTATCATTTTGTTTTGCCATTTTTAATAAACAAGCAATTACAAATAATGCAGCTCTCAGATCCATCTCTAAGGCATTCACAGCTCTCAAATGGGTCTGCTATCTTGGAAAAAGCCATTAGTTGTAGCTTCCGAAAGTGAATGTTTTCACTGCACAGCTGGTGTATTTGCACAGATTGGTCTGAGCTCTGTATATTTGGGAATTGGTAAATAACCTTTAATGTGTTTCAGACACCCTAGAAACTACAACACATAAGTCTAATTTTTCTTATAGCGTCATAAATTACCCTTAATCCACCTTTTAAATCATTTCAGAAACATCCAAACATATAGCATTTAGTAATATGACTGCTTTACGGGTATGTATGGCTTTTATGAAGAAAGCCATGTATTTTGATGATTTGTTAGAAGTAGCACTTTTATGACAAATATGCTAGCTGTAATTTCCAGAGTGCTGCATTACATTTTCCTTCATTACTGTTGCTTATATTTCAGAAAAGCCAATTACAAAAATGGAGCATAGCCATTTAACCAGAACAACCTGATTAATCCTGAGCAAAGGACAAACTAGGGCAAATTAGGTGAGTTTTCATTTATGCTTTATGTTGCTATGCTACCTATGGTATGATGTGCAGCTTTTTAAGTGTACTAACCTTGTACTAACCTTCCTGTGAAATGTATAGAAAAATGTGTAAAACATTCCTATTTGTGAAGCACATTTTTATACATGACTCTGTGTTTGGAGATACAGCACTAGGCATTTCAAATAGTAACTGTAGATTTTAATTAAAATATCTAAGTCATATTTGTGAATATGAATTGTACAGTACATTCACTTATATCTTGCCTATTTAGAGTTATACAAAAATAAAAGCAAATGCTTTTGTTTTGACAAATGACTTAGCCAGATTGTTCTTTCTTGATCACCACTCGCTGTGTCTTCCTCCCCCCCTGGCCATGATCAAGTGAGTCTTAATCTGCCTTCCATGATCAGTTCCTACTCTGGTCCTCCAGCAATGATTAGTTTCTGCTCTCCCTCCTTCTGCCACTAGCAACTTCCACTCTCACTTCTACTGATCATGACCAACTCCCTCACCCCACCGCAGGCCTTGATTATCATTCTACCTCTTGCTCCTTCCTGGTTTTGATCACGTTCACCTTTTCTTACCAACTACTAACTACAATCACCTCTTGTGCTGTCTCATGCCCATGATCAGCTCCTGCTCTACCTCTCTTCCCCACCCACAATCCCCTCTGGCCTCCAACCATGCTTTCTTTTCTCCTAATGGCACACAATCATCTCATGCTCTGCCTACTCTCTTCCCCGGGTCCATGGTCAAATCTTTTCTGCCTTCTTTCTCTCATATGCTGTAGCCCTTGATCAGTTCCTATTGTGGCTTCTCTCTCTCTTTCTGCCATCTCTTCTAGCATTCTGTGGTCAACAACCATTCCTCTCTTTTCTCAACCCCTTGCCGTGATCAGTCTCTTCTATACTCCTTGGATAATAACCAGTTGCTATTCTCCCTCATGTCTCTTCACTTTAGATCCATAACCAACTGCTATTCTGCCCTGTGTTTCCTCAATCAGTCTATGATAAGCTACTGCTCTGACTTCTATAGCCCCCATCTGTATAATAAGCTTACAATCTGTACTCACCCCATTACCTAGTTTAAGTGAGGTTGCACACTAAGTAATTATGAATAGTATTATATGTTTAATAATACTGTGTTGTAAATCACTCAGAAGCCAAAAGCCATTCAACCTAGTTTATCAATTTGCACACATTTGCTAGTATGTATTTAAATTCTAGTTTGAATCCAGACATATACTCATGCAAATCAGTTAGTAATTTATTTGATTTGGTGAACAGGGGGAAAATGCTGGTATAAGAAAATAAAAGGATATTTGTACTTACTGTGAAATCTGTTCCTTGGATTTCATTAAAGAACATGGGAATCAGTTTTTCAGGGACGATGAGTGGTGGATAACTATCAACACTAACAGGTCCAAATAACAAAATAGTAAAACTGGGGGATGCCTGCAGCTCAAGTAGGTACCTGCAGGACCTTACACTTGAAGTTGGAATCAGAGGAGGCCTGGTCATCCACCTGGTAAAACCTGGGAAACAATTGACTGATGCTGAAAAGCTTAAAGAAGCATTCACAGACATGGTAGAGTGTACCTTAATTGGAAAATGTGGAACCTTGTCCGTAAGACCAAGAGCTTGAACAATTTTCTGTCATAGCCACTCAGTAATGGTGGAGCAACAACCAGGTTCCTTTTTACAGGTACCATTAGCAATGATAAAAAAGAGAGTCAGCCTTTCTAATGGTAGCAGTGGCTGAGAGGTAAACTCACACAACATGAACTACATCCAGACAGTCAATGGACATTTATTTTTCATGTACTGAAGTCAGACAGAGACATAGAAGAACAATATGTGTGAGGTGAGGTGAAAGCTGAAACTACCTTAGGAAGGAAGAAGGTTCTAGCCTCAATACCACCTTTGTGTAGGATCAAATAGGGTTCTTCACAGGACAAAGCTGCCAGCTAAGGCAAACACCTCCCGGAGCTGATGACAACAATAAATGTAACTTTAAGAGTGATAGTTGAAAGCAGAATATCCCTGATAGCTTCAAAGAGCGGTCTCTGGAGTGCTTACAGAACCAGATTCAGATCCCACAGAGTCACAATTCCTTGTACAGGATCATCGGAATGCTCTTCTTCTCAATCCCACAGAGTGGATAAGGAAGTAGTTTCACAGAGGGAACGGCATAGATGAGACTGTATAGAAATAAAACATTTAGGATTCAGGGTTTGTATGTAGCATTAGTGCTCTGTGACGATCCAGGTGGGATTACTCACAAAAAAAGGAATTTTACTTTTTACGGATGGAGTACAGTATCCCCAACTTATACATTTTACCTAAGATACTTAAAAATAGGGAGATACCTCCTTGAAGGCAAATAGTCTCAGGTATGGGGAGTCTTTTGGAATGCATAGATAAATATATTGATGATTAGATGAGACATTTAGTGACAGATCTTATGTCATTTGTTTTTGGTAACAGGTGATGTGATGCAAAGATTGCCTTCTTGTTGGACCAAATGTAAATCCTTTTACAGTATATGTCTATTCCACATGACAGAGGAAAAGAGATTCCAAAAATGTCATTGATGTTCGAAAATCAATGACCACTTCTTATTCAATCATTAACCATGTCTTGATAAACCTTTGTCTTTATTTAACCTCACCTACTATGTTACTATATTGGATAACAAATTGGTCCAAATTCTGGGGGAAAGACAAAACCTTGTAGCTAGAGCTACCAACCTAAAAAATATATTTTGGTACCTACCGTATATGTTGTCAGGACAACTGCCAAGACCAAAAGAATTTGTGAACCATTGCAGAGTAGTGGTCACTATAGTGTATGTAAATATGTGGAGAAAACTAAAGTTTTTGGGAGCGTAGTCATCCAAAATCATATTCCATCTGACCATTTATTAACTGTTCAACTTCCAATGTTGTTTATATCATCATCTGCCTAGAATAAAAAGATAGATATGAGACGAAAAGAGAAATAAAAACAAGAATATGTGACCACATACGTGACATACTGGCACAAAAAGAACTCTTTTGGAACATTTTAAGTCATCCCATTGATTGTCAGTTCAAGGATTTGAATTTTGTGGAATTTATCAAGTTACCAGCACTAAGAGGAGATAAAAATAAAATCCTCCTACAGAAGGAGGCATGTTGAATATATCATTTCAAATCAATGACATCTTATGGATTGAACAATGAACTTAAATTGCAGGAATTTATGTAATACATATATGCTCTTTGATTAGTGCCCCGTTAGGTACTCAAAAATATTAAATAGATTTTCTGCATCTGCTTAACATGTTTAATGCACCTATTGAACTAGAAATTTCTGTAGATTACTTAATGTTTGAATAAGGACTGTGAGAGAGTTTCATTTGCTCTATTATTTGCAAAATGCAATACAAACGTCCTTTCCATGTGCAAGGTTCCTTTAAATGCCTAAAGGTGGGTGGTTCTCACATGTCAAAATACAGATATAAGGATATGCCTCGGGTGTAATATCTCATGTCCTGACAAAGTCCTCCTTTGGAATAAATACGCTAACATCCTCTGGTTTGGACATATGATAAACTGTTAGACTCCAGGCATAGGGGCTCTCACTCCCAGTGGCAACCCACATGGTGGCTGTGGGCATAAGTAATTGGTGACTGGCACATACTTCTATAGTGCAATGTTGACAAGCAAGAAAGTCCCTTTCATTATCCCATTTGGGGGAACTATTATGCCTATGATGTCTACACAGCATGAGCATGCACAAGTATAAAAGAGAGAATAATTTATTTCACAAACTGAACTCGGACCAAAAGTGGGAATGTTTTAAAAACACTTTACATATAGCCATTGCCAAATGCATACCGTTGGGTAATAAAAGTAAAAGATCACAAACAAAACCTGTATGGCTTAATAACACTGTGAATCATCACATAAAGGAAAAGCGAGTGGCATTTATAAAATATAAGATGGAGGCGACAGCATTGTCATTCCATAACTACAAAGAATGTAATAAAAGATGCAAACTAGCAATATACTCACTTTGGATGTTTGCAATGTTTTGCAGTGACTTCATGCCTAGGGTTTAGCCTAGGGCATGTAGATAAAGTCTTAACTAGGGATGTTTAGATACCAATCAGATACCAGTGCCGATACTTGGCAAGTTCACGAGAAGTACCAGGTTCGCAGCAGTTGCAGCTGTGACAGGGCCCAGGTGCTCCACCTGAAAATCATTAGTCTGTATTGATTTAGAAAAACTGTCACATGACACTAAACAAAAATGTATCAGTAATTGAATCTTCAGTACTTGGACAAGTACTTGTACTTGTACTTGGTCTGGAAAAAATAGTATTGGTACATCCCTAATATATATGTATATAAAACAATTCATACATTAAAACAGGAATGCACAAATCCCAGGAGCCCCATATGCTCCTTAAAAATGACAGCGGCCTCCTAACTTTTGAGTTTTTCTCTAGTCTAGTCTTGGAACTGGAAAAGTATCTGTAATTGCACTTGTACTAAATACGTTACTTGGTATCTGAACATAACTAGTCTAAATTGAAGATAAGACCATCTTGGAAAAAAGACGAAAATGACTACTAAAAATGGTAAAACGTTTCTCAATAAAGAAAAGATGTCCATCCTCCTAGGAGACAAAAAACGAAAGCATTATGGGAGTTGGAGAAGTTATGCCTTGCTGGCCAACAGTGTCCAATTCGTCCTGAAGGCAGCTCTATAACCCAATTGCCTTGTAACTCAATTGAATAACTGATGCCTGTGTCCCTTAATGAACAAGGAAAAAAATCGGGCACAGCAAGTCTTCCATAAGAATTATTAGACATTGATGATAAAATCAATGACTGATCATCTGAAAATGGCTAATGATAAAGACAAACTAAGACTGGCAAAAGTATTGCTGCTTAGACCTGTATCTCCCATTGATTTTAAATGTCTCTTAATATGGCAAACGTGTGGATGAATCCAGGCAGCAAATGCTTTTTATTAATGCCAAAAAAAGATTGAGTTGCATTGCAAAAATGGATAATCAGCCGCAATTAGTCCACAAGTCTTTAATAAGACAGCTGAAAGAGCAATGCCTATGTGTGAAGTGCATTAAAATCTAGCGACCAAACAAAATTCTTCTTTTTACAAACCTAAGTCGAAAATAAAGTGTATGTCCTTGTCCTGGCAAATATTTTTTGTTTTCTTTTGTATAGGATGAAGAACTGGAACCTCCGTCAGATTTTTACTAATAACTGAAGCTCTGTTCAAGAGATTTCCCCTCATTTACCGCAGCACTTTTACCGGTTTTACCAGGCAGGAAGTGAGGGAAACTCTGTAGCTGGAACACAGCTGACAGGGGTTGTAGCCTGCTACTACTCTACTAAAAAAAAAAAAACTTTTGTTTTCCAACCCTCTTGTTTTGCTGTTGATTTTTCCTCACTTCCTGTCTGCTGATACCTTTGTCATTGGGTCAGTAGGTAAGTGAAAATCTTTCTAACAAAGCCCTGGATAGCAGGAAAAACCCAACAAGGGTTTTAATCCTAGCTCACCCTATCCAGGACTTAAACAAGGTTTTAGCTGGACATATACTTTATACACAATATATAATTTGTGCAAACCTGAATATGACAGACTACCACAAATTACAGATAAATGGGAAAAAAAACTATAAAACCTTAAATGTTTTTTGCCTGTACCATGCTCACATTTTTTTTTTTAAATAACTGTTTCAAGAGTTACAATTTTAGGACATTAGTTAGTGAACCAGTTTTATATTTGATGCTACTTTTTACGTTATGAAAACAGATTATAGTCAAATGTCTGGCCTTTTTCCCTACGGGCAAATGTGAAATGCAGAAAAGCAATACCCATTCATTTTCTTTGGCCTTTTTATGTGGAAAATTTCAGCTATGCTTTTACAGAAATTATACAGTTACACTATATATACTTTGTAAGTAGGAGGGAGGGTAAAAAATCATTTTCCTCTGGTATCGTGTACCACAAAAATTCCTTATAGTTAATTTTGAATGAAACCGTTCCATCTAAAACAGCAAAATGCAGAGGAGAAAATGTATTCAAACCAGTTAATTCCATAAATTTTTTTGTGTTAATATTTAATAACTAACAGCAGGGTCTCTGATACCAGTCTATGCTGGAGACACTTTTGCACTTGCAGTCAAATGATGTACCATTGAGTACAGTCTACACTAACAATGCATACAGCTCAATCAAAAGGCAATAAGCCTAACATAGTAAGATAATTTCACATGGGAATGATGCTTGCTGGGTCACTTTGTGTGCTGGAAACAAACAATAGAGAGCCATTTAAAAAATAGAACTGTATGTATGAAACACTACTAATTTTTTTATGCTTTCTGAGAGTTTATCACAGAAATTGACTGCAGATTTCTCTGCAAGGTGTTTACTTACGTACTCTTCTCATATGTTATGTTATTAAAGGAGGTTTTCTTTGCGCTACATAATTATCATGCTCCTTTTCCACTATTGTGGTTTATTGCTTTACCTAAAGCATGGGAAATGACTTGAGTCTTAAAGGGCAATATTTGTATGTGCATTTATTTCACTAGCCAGGCACACTAGGTAGTAAAGTCTCCAAGGGTTTGAAATAGGTAAACTGATATGGGGTACATTGTTGGAGAGATTAAGCACATGGCTCAAGTACAAGCAAGTGGTCATTACAGAGTATCAAACAGAGATCCATTTAAAATAACATAAGCCTTTACAACTATACAGCCATCCTACTGAAGACCTTGCATTTGCCTTTGAGCTATAGAAGTTGCTTTTCTAGTCTGTTGCTTGTAGCATTTACCTGCATGTTGAAACAACCTTTACAAGAGCATGCAAGTACCAATACCAGAACCACATGCATGAGCTGAAGGAGAAAAAAAAGCAAGGCAGTAACACATAGGCAGAATAGAGAAAGGCTGATGAACTACAGGCAGGATGACCAGGCAGGGACACACAAGCGGGATGAGGTACTAGGAAAGCAAGAAAAAAAACAAGAGCAATGGGAAACGGAAACGAACAAAGTTAAATATGGAAGATGATTAAGGAAATAAGAATAGGAACAAGACTGCAAATTGGTGCTGTACCATAACTGGGACTCAGCAGCAAAAAGGATAAGATTTAGATCATCCCAGAAAACATATAATTTTTTTGTATAAAAAAAACTTCCCACACAAATGCTAGAATCTAACATTTGAGAAGGGTAAGGCAAAATAAAAGGCAAGGAAAATAGATAGGTACAGTGCCTGCCCATAATGTTTATAGCTATAGTTAATGTGAACAGATGTAGCAGGTTCACTTCAAGGACTGTGTTTGTCAAGTCATCAGGTTCTGAAGAACTTTCAAGAGGTCACATTATAAAGATTTTGACAGTGATTAAATGACCAGTGATAGATCAGGAAAATCCTACACACAAAACCTGTTGGAGGATACCTATGGAGAAGAGCTCAGAA
Organism: Nanorana parkeri; assembly: GCF_000935625.1. Taxonomy (NCBI): domain Eukaryota; kingdom Metazoa; phylum Chordata; class Amphibia; order Anura; family Dicroglossidae; genus Nanorana; species Nanorana parkeri. Next base: position 463,582 of record NW_017307097.1, read on the forward strand.
ATGCTGGCTAAAGTACACTCTTATGATAATAAGGCTTGCATTAAAGCAGTATGTGTTCCCTGTTCCTCCTTTGACATGCATTAAAGCAAGTTGAAAGAGTCTTTCAAAGTGCATAAAAAGCCCTTCTCAACATACAAATCCATACATGCATTTTGATATATTTTAATAAATGTAGTGTAATATTAACTGTTTGAGGGACAGAAAGCACATACAAGGAAAGCTCCTTATGATACTGTATGCCAGGCTTTCAGACACTCTATAGTGAAATTATCTTAAAAGAAGCATTCCACTTAACACTGTAAATTCTGTTTTGGTTATCTTTGTCAATGAAACCATCTTCCAATGGACTCCAGCACTGACTTCCCATACCATCCAACTTGTATACATATTAAAACAAAAAGTTTCCTTTGCCAATCTACAAAAAGCACTATTAAATGTGAACTTATATTAGAAAAACTCACTTTTGCAAAATCATTAAACAAATATTCTGCTCCATTCTGTACCCTGAGATGTACAGTAGTTATTGCTCCATCTTGACATTCGGACAAAATAGAAAAGGTGAAGCCAGGCTGTCAGTCACAGTCCACACATGAAAGACACCTCAGCCCTCACCATGACAGTCATGTGTCACTGTTTTTTTACATATGCCAATAGTCAGGGGGAGAGATTAGAAGTGGAAATTAGAGTTTGGAATAAGTCAACATTCGCATATTAGTAACAGTGTTGTCCAATTTGCTTGAACGTTGCTTGTTTTAAGAAAGTACATTTTAAATAGTTGTTTGAGTGAATTATAAAAGAACTATATGAATGAATTGTAAGAGTTGTAATTACATTTAGGAATAAGGATATTTCCAAACTAGAAATTGTATTAAGCAACATAACACATTCTATCTTCTACTAAGTGGATTGAAGCAGTAGTTTATCTTGGGGCAAATTGTGAGCTATGGAAAAAAAAATATAGATATATACATATATATATAAAAAAAAATTATAGAGAGAGAGAGAGAGAGAGAGAGAGAGAGAGAGAGAGATATCTATATACATATATTGTTTCCAAAAGCCTAATACCACCTCTGAATAATAACAAGAAAATAATTTGCTCTGCACAGACCAGAAAATGGTTGACTTATTCCCACTATCACTTGACATAACCACTTGAAGTAGAGTTGTTAATTTCAGCTTAATGTGCTCCTTCAAACCTTACAAATGTCTAAGACCAGAGGTGAGAAAGGACATGAGTTAGATCTGATTGATATACTAAGCAAGACCTGCCCCTAAAAAGATCAATAATTAGATTCTTAGTTCTATTGAACATCTCATTTTTTTTGCTTTTAGGGTTGTAGTAGCAACCTGTATACTAATAGGTGTGTTTCCAAAAAACGCTGGGGAGAATTTACTAAAACTGGAGCAGACAGAATTTGGAGCAGTTGCCCATAGTAACCAGTTTTTATCTTTGGCTTGTTCAGTTAAGCTTTGAAAATGAAACCTCAAAGCTGATTTGTTGCCATGCACATCTGCTCCTGATTCTCTCTGCTTCAGTCTTAGTAAACCTTCCCCTACTATATTTTATTGCACATAAACCATTTACTTGAGTTTTTTACATAGGTAAAAGTCATCAAGTCATCAATTCCTTTAAATAGAATGGGGAGAGAGGAAAGTTGATTTTTATTTTAGAACCTAGGACAGTAGTAAAGTGCATGAATAACATACTCCAGAGCACCAGATTTGTCTTTTTTTTAAAAGCCTACCAGGACTTTTGCTAAGGTCTTTGTGGTTGACGGCTCAGTGCTGTCACTGGAACTATAATGATTTGGCATCACTTAGCACAGGACAAGATGAGTATACAAAAGGGACACATTTTACCTTTAGTTTAGTGCACTTACTGATTCATTTAGCTAGTATTAGGAATCAAAGGATTTAGTTTAAATCTTAGGCTTGATGCTAGGGATCGGATTTAGAGTATAAGGTTTACTGTCAAGGGTTAAGTGTTATGGCAAAGTTTAGGGGTTAATTGTTTGGAGAGGGTAACATTTTAGGTATTAGGTCCTGTTCACATGATATCAGGTTCTGATCAGGTCCGGATCAGGTGCGGATCTGCAGACGCGGCGCTACTGATGCAGTGCGTTTTTGCCGCGTTTTTGATGCGTTCCAGTTAAAAAAATATATTTATTTTTTTTCGCTGGAGTGGGGCTGTCAGTATGTTAGCTGCAGTGCAGTGCGTTTTTGATGCATTTTTGACACGTTTTGCGTTTCCGGTCCGTTTCATGACCGTACAAAATGGGACATGCAGCATTTGTCTGTCGTAAGCTGAACGGACTGCGCACGTGAGAACTGTAGCCCATAAAACACATAGGGATACATTGGGATGCATTTTTAGTGCAGGAGCATATGGATCAGGTCAGCACAGAAAACGGACGTTGTGTGAACAGGCCCTTACTTTATGTTTACCTTACTTAAGGTTAGTATTAAGGGCTCAGGTGTGTGTGTAGTTTTTGATGCATTTTTGACACGTTTTGCGTTTCCGGTCCGTTTCATGACCGTACAAAATGGGACATGCAGCATTTGTCTGTCGTAAGCTGAACGGACTGCGCACGTGAGAACTGTAGCCCATAAAACACATAGGGATACATTGGGATGCATTTTTAGTGCAGGAGCGTATGGATCAGGTCAGCACAGAAAACGGACGTTGTGTGAACAGGCCCTTACTTTATGTTTACCTTACTTAAGGTTAGTATTAAGGGCTCAGGTGTGTGTGTGTGTGTGTGTGTATGGGGGGGAGGGAACAAATAGAGGTTGCTTTTGGGTTTAACAGAGGATTTCAGGCTATTCATTTATTCTCAACTCCAAAAGCTCTTTGCCAGAAATTACCAGCATTGAGCTAACATACTGCATAGCCAAGGAACTCAGTGTTAGTGCTGCTTCCTGGAATGAAGGAATAGCAGTATCCATCTGCTTCTAGTACCTGGTTAGCTACAGCCTCCAGCACCAAACGTGAGCCTCACCGTGAAGGGCATTACTGACCCTAACCCCTTAAAAGGTCACTCTTTCATCAAACTGAACACCTGTCTGAGATGCCTTTGATTTAACCACCATTGGTCTTCTCACAAGCTGTATACAACTTTCAGGACAGTTACTTAATTCACTGTAATGCTGTACAGATGTTTTACTGCTCCAGAACCAGCATGTACAGTGCGAGTAAGACAATGGTATATGCCATCAAAGACTTGCCAGATGAGTATTTTGCTTGGTCGCAGATGCCCTCTAAAGGATTAATTATCCTCAAAACAAGGCTTATATCAATGTGTACATTAATAGATAAACAATTTCACAAAATTGAAGGAACTGCTCACAAACACAAGTATATTTCACTCTATTGAGAATGTACTCAATGTAAATATGTTATAGTTACCTGTTATTGGCACAATTAACCTATTTTTGACCTATGAGTACCTATCATTTAACCCTTTCTGCAAAGATTCTAGATGTCCAATTACATCAGGATTCAAGGCAGCAAAGTACAATGTTAACTGAAATCTAATATAAGAGTAGTACATAAAAATATTCAATCAATATGTGCTTCTAGCTAGTACCTTGAATCATTATGAAACTCAGCCATCTTAATCTAGTCCTCTGCCACATCTTTATGCTGGCAGCTTGCAGACACATTACCATTTTCAGGCTTTAGCAAATTATTTACGCTGGCTAGTCAAATTAATTTCATCAGTGTATATTATCCTTACACGCTTTGGATACTTTTGCTAGCATGACAAAAATTAATAAATGGAACTAGGAACAAAGATTTGAAGTGTTCGGCGGGCTTGATGCCATACGTATGCTTGTTTATCCTGAAAGCCTTTACCAGTTACAAGATTAATTTGTTTCACCTGCAGTGATTAACTGTGTGTACGTGTGTGGTTTTCTTGTTTATACCTCCTGGTGATTGTGCCAGTTTGTACAGGAGGATTTTTCACAGATGCTTTCATTTATTACAGGCTTGAAGCAGAACGCAATACTAATGGCACTTGGAAACAGAATTGTGTTTGACTTCTGTCTGTCGGATCTTATCTCTGGATATCCAGAGGTACATAGAAAACAAATATTTCTATTCACAAACCATATAACACCAAGGTCTGGATTTTCGCTGATGAGCAGGATTTCGTTTTTAGGACTGAGCTACAGTGGTGACTTCAATCTCATGCTACTGAGCACTTCAACCTCTTGTTGCCAGTTTACTAATGCTGTATGTAAAGTGATTGCCAAAAGGAGGTTAAATCACTAAGTACCATTACATAGAAATCACCCAAATAGTTTGGTCTTCAGTGGAGCCATTTTCAATTTCTGGTTCCTGTCACATGTTTTCTGATGCAAAAGTCATTTTCTCCATACTATATATCTAGTACAAAGCTTGACATCTTTTTAAAACGGTAAAAAGGATTAACCTGGAGACATGTATTAAAAAGGATTATACAAGTTTTACCATGTTAATATAATTTTGAAAAGTTGTTTTCAATCTCTTTATATCGAGACAACTTAATACTGATTGATTTCAAAACCTTTTGATGATTCCCCTTCAACCATTTAGACTCATCTTATAAGCTTAGCTGGTGTCCCTAGCCCTTTCCTTGCTGGAATGTTGTCATATGGTAGTTTAAAGTAAATTCAAAATGAAGGTTCATTAATAATATATTCAAAATACTTTTATAATACCTGCCTCACAGTGAAATCAATAGATGACAACTATCGTTTTGTTTAATTTTTTGGTCAGGACATACATTTTGCAAGGTCTTGTCCCAATAATTTGTACATTCTGCTTTAACATATATGACTTTGAAAATGTAGATGATCTCCTCTATACTTTATCTGATCAGTTGTAATATTGTCTTCTATGGCTTTATTGTTTTCTTGTTCTCTAATAGCAGATATAACTTGTTTATTGGTAGAGTTGGCACTGTTTTATCACTTATCAATTCGCTGACCTTTTTCTGCTTCTCTTCCATTGCCTCTTATATTGGTATTTCACTACTGGTACCATTTTCCATATTGATATTTAGTAGCTTTTAGTAGTACTTGACTCATCATCTGAGGACATGGCTATTTCCAGATATAAGGATTCTCTCCTATGTTTACATAAGGCCTATGACTGGAAACCCCTCTTTATATTTTTGAACCTTGTATAACATTCCTTGACTTCCTTTCTACTATGTTTCACTTTGAGATCAGCACTCCACTGTTTTTCATGTCCTCTTTCAACACTTCATATCAGACTATCTACTCTTCTGTTCATACTGGGACTCTTTACCTAATATCTTGTTACAAAAACTTTAGAGGCAACCACTGCAAGCAAGTGATTTCTGTAGCTCTCAATATAGACTTGTGCACCTGCTAACAGGCAGTTGGCACCCACTTCTTGAGGAAATTGCTCTAACTTTTTTAGGTTTGATGGGTGCCTTCTCCAGGCTGCATGTTTCAGGTCTTTCCAAAGATGTTTGATAGGATTCAGATCAGGGCTCACATAAGACCACTTCAGAATAGTACAATGTTTTGTTCTTCAGTGCTATTAGTTTTGTGTTTTGGGTCATTAGTGTGGTGGAGAACTCATGACCTGCAACTTACAACGGGGTTCTTTTCTTTGAAAGCTTCATTTTGTCACCTATGAACTTATGTGACTTGCCAAAAAGCTCCATTGTGGCTTGTCAATATGCATTTTAGCAAATTCCAGTCTGGCTTTTTTTCCTTTTTCTTATAACAGCGTAGTCCTCCTAGGTTTTCTTCCTTGGGGGCCACTGTCGCTCAAAAAGTGACAGATGGTGCAAACAGACACTGGTATCAGGTACCTTGACCTTCTATCTCTTTGGATGTTTTCCTTGGGTTTTTGTCTACCATTCACACTATCCTTCTGTTTAGTCTGGTATCAATTTTCATCTGCAGCCACGTCCAGAGAGGTTGGCTACACTCCCATGGACCCTATACTTTTTTAAAAATTCTTGCAACTGTAGTCACAAGAACATTAATTTATTTGGTCTGGTAGTCTTTACGTTTGACATGCTGGTCTATCATTTTATTTCTGATCTCCTCAGACAACTCTGTACTTTGCTTTGTCTGGTCCATGTTCAGTGTTGTGCACATGATGATGCCAAACAGCAGACTGACTACTTTTCTCCATTTAAATAGGCTGACTGTCTGATTGAAGGCATGTGTGGTCTTCATATAGTTAGTTTGGAATATCATTATGCTACAGTGAATTATTTATAATCTTTTTTAGGGGTACCATCAAATCTGTCCAGATAATTAATATCATATTTTTTCAGGAAGAATGAAGCATTGTTGTCATGAGCTCTAAGGGTACCAACAAAGCTGTCCAAGTCTGTATATACCTATATGCTATAGCAGTTCTGTAGGAGACATTCATCATCTGGACTTCACTGTTACAAAGAAATGGTTGTAATCTCCATCTGTACCACTATTTCTATCCACTTGCAGTCTATCACAAGTACATCTCTGATCTAGAAAAGTGACTCTATCACAGGATCACCAAGGGATTTTTTTTATTGTGTTACTGGCCATTGCAAAGTAAGAAACCTTTGCCTGTAATTTTCTTAAAAGCCACTTCCCTTCCTATTTTTGGCATTAAATTCTCTCATGAATATCTTATCATTGTTCTCTTCAATACTCTCTAATTCATGTCCTAGTTGTTCATAAAACAACTCATTGGCTGCTGGAGAGGAAGCTGTACCTGATGATCTGCAATGCAAGGATTTCCATGTTGCTACTTTATGTATTCTGTGTATCTGTATTCTTTCTACCTCTCTGCTGTCTACTCTTTCATCTTGTGCTCTTGCTATCTGGGGATTTGAGGCTCCTCCTCCTCTCCGTTGCTTCTTTATTGTTTCCCCCCACAAGTCCACCATTCATCAGTTTATTAACTCAACAGTAATCAGGGAGGTAGGTCCAACATGAGCAAGCAATACCCCATTCCTCTACTAAGATGGCTGCTGTCACATGGGAAAAAGATCAACTATAGGAAACCTACCAGGCTGTAATGACAAAAAGGATAAAATAAAGACATGTCCCAGGTCCTCCAGAAGATCAGGCCACTACGGTATTCATCCAAAGGCAAATTGTAAACTTGAATCCAAACCCAATTGAAGTCAATTCTGCCCATTTCGAAAGGTAATAAGCAAAGGAATGTTAAACAAAGTGCATGGTGAGCTGTGCACTGCGCCATGGCACATGCACAAATTATATTTTGTACTGTTAAGCGGTGAGGGGGTAATTTTTTTATGCAACTTCAAAATGAACTGCCAAGAACTGCTTTGTACACAACTGACAGTGTCCTTACTGGTCATGCTGACAGTGGGCGGAGCCTGATGGGGATGTTAAGGAGCTAGATCCCCATTGGGTCTGCTCTGCTACTGATTGACAGCAGACAATGGGTGGATTGCAAAGCCAATAGCAGGATGTCTATTGGCTATGCAATCCTCCCACTGCCTGCTGTCAATCACCAGAGAGAGGGACTTGATGGGTTACTAATCTCTCAGAGTTCCCCATAAGGCTCCGCTCACTGCCACAAAAATTGGTTGCTAATGGCTGTGGGCTATATTAGCAACCAGTGACTTATCCCTGGCCCCATTCAGCTACCTGCCAGGAGATTTCCCAGCAGTAAACAAAGTGGCGGGCGATGCCTGCTGACATTAGTACCCAAATATGTCCAAATTGTGACATATTTGTACATGCTTTAGTGAATTCCCTCCATAGTTTTGCAAGTATGTCTGCATTCTGTATTTCCAACTTGTAATTTCAGAGTGTTTGCATTACACACAAAAATTAGCTCTGTTTTAACTATACCAGTGAGGGTCTTTGGTATTATATATAATACTTGCACTTAGCTATTCTACATTTAACTTCTCTCCCTCCCCATCTGATAACAGAGATTTTTTATTTAATGCCCCTGACTGCTGCAACTGGTGCCACTGACATTCAGCAATTAGGTACCTGTGCATTCTGAGAAAATCTGCCATAAAACCGCTGTATCATTTTAGCAAACTCTCCCTTAGACATATGTAAGCTGACAGGGTGATTGGCCTGTCTCTGGTTTGTTATTGCACTTCCCTACCTAAAGCTGTAATGTCATGCATTCTGTGTATCCTTTCAGCATAAGTAATAACTGCCTTGCAACCATCTGTCACAAAAATTAATATTGTCCCCATTTAGTGTGACATAGCCTTTCCAACCTGATATATATTTGCATAAGTGGTTATGATAAGCTCTCATGCAAACTTTATTGATAATATTCATATAAAGTGAGGACTGTTTTACAAATAGGTTATACACAGCCATTACATGGGTCCCAAGGGTCAAGGATAAGATGACAGGCATACCATGTGTTGTGCTATTCTTCAGCTTGAACATGGATGTGAAGGAAAAAAGACATCATAATGAGCTGAATGGTAAGTAAATAACTATAAAGCCATAAGTGGATTTTACACAGGCCATGTATCAGGAATATACAACAAGATATTTTACATTTTTTCACTATTGTGCTTGTTCAAAGCGACCCTATAAGCTTACAAACATTTGCGGGAGCATGCATTGGTTCCTTTCTCTGACCCCCTGTGTTAATGCTGTAGTGATATAAGAGTCAGGGGAAGCAACCACAGAGCACCACAAAGGACAAAGGAATCTGAAGTGCCAAAATCCAAAGAAATTGATAGAAGCTCTGGTGCTGGAACATAGGGAGGTAGGAGACACTGGGAATCAGAGAGGGGAGTATAACTTTTTTTTTCCCACGACATGCCAACTTCATAGTGTTTTAAGCTGGCAGGGTCACTTTAATCTCTGGTCGGGATAAAAATTTTCTGGTTGTGTGTTTTTGATGTTTCTTCTGATTTGGACCGGCAGTAATACCTACATGGTAAATTTAGCAAGTCCACTTAAGATAGATGAAAGCAATTTCCTCAAATTAAAGTAAGTGACCTGGAGGGGGGATGGTGGGGGGATTTGGGTCAGTGTTAATTGCACTGTGACCTGGCCCAAGGATTTTTGGAGCATTATTTTTTCTTCCAAATGATGTATCCGAGAACAAAACTTAACTGGAGATTGGAGATTAATGATGAGCCAGTTGTAACTTGGTTTAGCTGGGTGCAGGTTCACACAACTGCACAGAGGTTCTGAAAGTTAATCCGAATCCCATTAAGGTCAATGGGAGCCACATCTTTAAAATCAGTTCTGGACATTTTTAGGTCCAATTTGCTAATGTTTGGTAAAAAAAAAAAAAAATGGGAATGGCTAGCGGGACACTGTCCTGGGGATATGTACCACTGCAAAAGTCAAAATCATTAAGAAATACAATAACATTATGAGGCAGTTAAAAATAAACTATATTTGTTTGGTGTCAATTTTATGCCTTTGTTTACTTTATATATTCAAACTGAGGTGTTATACTCATGTAGATTTCAGCTTGAGCGGAACATTTTTTTTTTTCGTAAAAGAAGATAGGGTTAGGCTGAAAACATGTGAAAAGATGTGGAAAGTGCAAGTCTGCTGACAGGAAATGAAAATACAAAATATTCAAAGCAATATTGATTGTTCTAAATCTAGTATTATTTTAATTTTTTTCTTACACTAGGATCCCTCCTCATCAGAATCCCCCCTTCACATAACTAACAAGCCCCCCTTCACATCAAGAGTCCTCTACACATCAGAAGCCCTCCCCCTTCGCATCATGAGCCCTCTACACATCAGAAGCCCCCTCCCTTCACATCAGGAGCCCTCATCAACTGCTTTCTATGTGCCCTAGCAGTGACCGGCATTGTTCAGTTGTGGAGAAATGCCAGTCACCACATCAAGTGTGAATTGGCCGTAATACAGCAGTAGCTGCAGTCATTGCTTTAAAAAAAAGGGAGGTCCGTACAGTGTTTATAACTCTTTACAGAAGTGTATATCAGAAATCCAAGGTAACGTTGTTGTTACTTTGTATTTACTGTGTTTCATTCATATGAAGATAGAAAGGGTAACCTTTGATCTGCATATGATATCAGTTATAGCAATATTACAAGTAAAAATTGATATATTTTGTTTCTGTTGATCCCCTTATTAACCTGTAGTTAACACTAATTAGCTCAATTGCTATTATAGTTTACTGCTTTTTTTACTATTTCTATTTTTATTTATTTTTTAAGAAATTGACTTTCTTTCATTTTTAGTGGTACTTTAAAAAATGCACAATAGTGTGAAAATACAATGTTTTCATTTGTAAATAACTCTGCAATGCTTTGTACCAGAATGTCAGTTTAAATGGGGCAAATTATAGATTATTATTTATACTTTATAATCACAGTACCACACCTTTTGCTCTATAGATTGAATAGAAAAAAATATGTATATACATTTAAAAATATGAAATTAAAGAGAATATAATACAGTATAAAGCATATTACATAATTCTCTTCTATATATCAGCTCACCATAAAAATAAGACATACTCAGAAACGTGACCGGATATACAAGACTAATATTATTCATTTGTATACAAAATGTAAAATTCGGTTTCAGTATGAAGACTCCAGATCATACTAAAATATTTTTCTCTTATAGTGTTTAAAAAGAACTCAGTGATTCTAGGTCCACAGACATTAACTCCTGGGAGTATAAATGCTCAAACCAGGGCTTTAACAATTAAACCTTCCTTTATGTCTCGCACACAAGTAGCATCATCATAAGACCTGCTGACTACCCGCTGCCCTAGGCACCCACAGAAATTAAGCTTACAAATGAAGCTGCTCTCTCTCTCCATTAAGACACCACACAAGGAAAAGTCTACTGAGTATCAATGTCAGTACACTCATTCCTCTAATTGTCTGGCAAGGGGTTTAGGGCTAGATATGCTGTTATGGCATTAAGGCACTTCTTCTCAGTTACTGCCAGTAGGGATTACTAACGAGGTTGATTTTTTTAAGGTTGTTACATAAACCACTAATTAACTTGACTGTGCTTAAGCAGGAATAGACTAAAATCTCTGCTGCTAGGGGTCCACAAGGATTAGGGCTGATACATATTGTTGCAAGATCTCAACTGTACACATGAGAAATTAGTACAGACTTTATGTATATATGGACTAAGGAGAAATGGGCGATACTTGGGTTCATGTTTAACTATAAAAGTTTGAACTTATTCAACTTCAACTTATTCTGCTATAGGTTTTTAGCACCATAAATCATGTACAGCCATAGCACATTTTTAAAGACACCAAAAATGAGGTCCTGTTAACCTTGAAGAGATTGACATTTTTCACTTTAAATAGATGTAAACCCTATCTGAATTACATTAACAGGGCTATTCAATAAAAGATGAAGAGTTTGGAGAAGGCAGGAGAAGGGAACAATCTAGGACAACATAGCTGAGCTGGAAAGTGAGCTGAATTGGAGAATATTTCCAGATCAGCAATTTTGGCCTTAAGTTGTTCACTTCTCCTGCCCTCTCCAAACTCTGCACCCTTTAGTGAACAGCCCTGTTAGTTTCCTACAGCACTGCATATCATAAACAATTGCCATTTAATTCTTTCATAATAAAATCCTCTTTCCCTTTGTTGCATGTCAGTGCTGCTGGTCTCGTGCAGCCACTCTCAGCCTTTTCCTGTATGCATGCACTAAAGTGATTAATGCAGGGCATTTCTTACAGCGTGTTTTCTGACAGTGACACCAGTGGACTATGCCTGTTAAAAAGTGTGTTGAAATGGCCACTTAGAAGCATGCACACGGGAATTTCCTCATTTTGGCATAGGATTTTGCCAGCCTGTGCACTAAAGTTTGTAACAAAACGAAAAAATAAAAACTTTAGTTATAGTTAGTGTAAGAAAAAATAGTGTTACTATAAAAAAAGTTACTTAATTCTTTCATTTTGTAAATTTATAATTATACTAAAAGGCCGAGGTGAAAGCCGAAGCTGGCCGAACGGCCGACAGCCTGCTTCTGACAGCGATTATGAGATTATGGCTTGCTCCGGCCACTTGCAGAGAGATCAGCATCCCTGGTTATCAGGTAATCAGGGACGCCATCTGTCATCACACACTGAGAACCCGGCGGGGCTGCTATGATATCACAACGGCCTCTCCGGGTTCTCAGAGTGTAATGACAGATGGCGTCCCTGGTTACCTGGGAACCAGGGACGCTGATCTGTCATTACTCTCCCGGACGCTCTGGAAATCTAATAAGGCTGCCGGACGCCCAGGAGAGAAAAACTTTCTCCCAGAAAGGTTTACTCTGCTCGAGTAAACCTTTCCTTGCGATCTGTTTTTTTTTTCTGACATGGGGCCGCTGGCCATGGGACCATCAGGTCCCCTTCTGGTGATTGACAGCAGCAGAGGGCTGGTGCAATAGCTAATTTGCTATTGGCTATTGTAAAGTGAAATAGCCAATAGGAATCCAGCTATGCATTCCTATGGTGGTTTTTTTTTTTTCTGACAGCAGCAGAACCGCCAGGCCAATAGAAAACAGTTTTCTATTTTATTTTTTCCACTTTTTTAACTGTTTTTCTATTCTTCTCGGTACCACAGAGGTACCGGGCAGAATAGCCAAACCGAATGCCACTCGGCGGCATTCGGCTATTCACTCACTGCTGTTCGGCATCTATGAGAATAGGCCAAAACAGTAGCGAGTAGCCTGCCGGAGGTTCGGCTCAGCCGATCCAGATGTTGGATCGACTGAGTCTAACTCCTTCTGCACTTCGGGTCGGCCGAACATGCTGAGCATGACCCGAAGCCATCCGCAGCAAGTCGATGTATGGCTGATTTTAGTCGGTGTACGGCTGAAATCAACCCTACAAGCCTGAAGTGAATAGCCGAACAGCATTCGGCTCACTTCACTTCGGGTCGGTTATTCACACAGCTGCCTTCGGCAGCTTAGTGAGTAGACCCCTATGATTCAGGTACAAAGCATTGCAAAGTTGAAATAAAGGTGTTTGTTTATTATTTTTTTATTTTGCACTTTTTTTATTGTGACACTAAAAAAACAAAAAACAAATAAGACAAAAAAATAATATTAATGGATAAAAAAATAAATAAACAAAACAAATCAGTGTTGGTTCACTTTTTTGACCACAGATCACCTCTGATCACCTCCACCCTAAATTATGGTCAAGATGAGCAGGGGCAAGTGTTCTGTAGTCCAAACACACTCTATTTCCTAGGGTTACAAAATTCATCCATTGTAGATACAGTATAGTAAGTGAGCATTGTCACCCTGTTACTAGCAGGATCACTGGTTAAAATTAAAAGCAAAACAAACTAATACAGCTATCACATCTAAAAACTAGTATGCTGCAATCAAATACAATTTTTCATGGGATTTCATAAACTTTAAAGTCTGCCAGACTTTATCAATGCATGCATGTGAACACATATCGCATAAAATTAGCTTTTGTGCAATGCTGTGTGTCGTGAGCTCGAATAATCATAGGTTTGGCAAATTTGTATCTGAAAATGAATAAGAGCAACCACTTACTACCTCATAGGGAGTAGCAACAAAATGTTGGATTAAAAGAAGCTGATTCTAGCTTGGAAATACAAATTCACCAATGGATGGTCAATTTGACACTTTCATGCCCGTTTTTCCTGGACAGCGTAAACCAGTGGTCTCAAAGTACCGGCCCACAGGCCAATTGCGGCCCACCAGCCGGTACTATGTGGCCTGCAGCCAGCGCACAAGTCAAGTACAGGGTCACAGACCACGTACCCAACTTGCGGGATGCAGACCGTAGAGGTGCTTTTGTGCCAGCACTCGGATTGATTAGTAAGGTCTGCAGCAGACCTTACCAATCAATCACCAGCGATTGTGAACAGGCACTATGCCTATATCATCTTGATATTCAGTCACACAGCTCTTCAGTAAAAGGCCTTGAACCAACATGCAATGTTCATTGTGTCTTAGGTCTAAAGGGGATATGAGGGGTAAGAATAGGAATTCCACAACGGAGGTCAAGGGGGATAGGGAGGGGTAAAACAGAAAAGAATACAAACAACCAGATATCTATAATAACTTGGCATTATATAATGAGGCAGCAAGAAATAGGTTACTTTTCTATCAATCTAAGCAAACAGGTTACACGGATAAGATTGGTTATCAATAGTGAGTACAGGCATACACTAGGAGGCTATAAGAAGGTACATAGTCTTACAGAGAAGTTTAAGCACGATCCCAACACCGCTCAATTTGGCAAAACAGTTGTGGTACACCTACTATCTCGTATCCAACACTCCCACTTTCCAAGAAACATACGTTCCTTAAGGTGTGCTTTAGCAAAGAGGTATATAAAATGGGTGTTGGTATTAATAATGTAAATCACCATATTTAATGTAGGAATCATCTGTTGTTTCCACAGTCGGGTTATGGCTAGTCTGGCTGAAATAAATGTATGTGTCACAAAGACACGAGAGGGAAGAGGCCAGTCAGTAAGCCCCACTCCCAGCAAAGCCATTTTTTTATGTGTGGGGGGAGTGTATTATTTTATATGTGCAGGGGTAGTATTTTTTTGTGTATTGGGGGCAGTGTATTAGGCTCCATTCACACCTGTAACTTTACGTGCGATTATGGATTCCTGCATTAGGAACTTGCATTTTCCTGCAGCAGGAATCCCTAATCTGGCGTTTACAAGCGGCAGCTGTCACCCATTCAAGTTAACGATCAGGTGACAGCAGGTGCATGTAAACGCCTGCATACGGCATGTAATGGTATATGATGTGATTACATTTGGTTAGGAATCAATCACTCTCCCTGGACACATCAATTGTGCATCCAGGGAGAGTGTTTTCTAACTACATGTAATAATATCACATACCATTACATGCGGTGTGCAGGCGTTTTACATGCAGCTGCTGTCACCTGATCATTAACTTGATTGGGTGACAGCTGCCACTTGTAAAAGCCAGATGAGTGATTCCTGCTTGCACCAGATTTTGCGGTAGGTGCGATTTTGCGTGGTACAGTGCGTTAATCGCACGTCACTGTTAGCACACTGTACTAGTGTGCATGGGCCCTCAAAAACACTGACAGACACACACAATCACAGACACAATCTCACACATTCACACACATTCTCACACATACACACTCCACACAGTCTCCCTACCTTATGTGAACTGGAGTGGATCCTCATCCTGGGGTCTAATGTGGGCTGCTGTGCTGTGATGGAGCTCCATCCATATGTGCATTGCTGGTACAATTCCCTTGCGTGCCCTGTAGAGTTGCCTGGGAGCCAGAATTTGAGGTCACTCCGGTCCAGGCACCTCTACAGGACGCATGAGGGAGCTGTAAGCAATGCATGTATGAATGGAGCTCCCTCGCGGCCATAGCTCCATCCCACCCCACCTCAAGCTGACACTTGCCATCGGGCAGCATATTTTAAATGGCTGCTTGGCATGAGAACTGACAGTGCTGATCTAGGCGGAGGCTGAGGAGCCTCTCACCAAGAAAAGTGGAAGCCATGTCGTGACCCAATGAACACAGGGCTGCGACCCACTTTTGGGTCACGGCCCACCTGTTGAGAACCAAGGCTCTATAGGACCTTGCAAGGGAAAGGAGCCATCCTAAAGCAGGATATCAGGGCCAGTGTTCGGGGACCAGCTGATTCTGAAGGAAAATAAAACATTTCATCATCAAGAGAAGCAACCATTGTAAGTGATTTAATCAGCATTTCAAATAGCTTACAAACCTTTTGACTTAAATTTAACTTGTCTGCAATGTAACATATAATTAATAATGAAGATTTTTTTATAACGTGCTTAGAGTACTGTAGATGTTCAGTCACAGGTGACTGATCCAACCAAATCTCATGTCTGTAGCTACCCATAGCAGCCACCAGCTGGGGAACATTCAGACAAGTTAGAAAACCTATTCTTTTCACAATGAATTGTTGCCCACATATGTATGGGGTTTTGGGTGAATTTACTGTTGCAACAATCATGACAAGAAAAAACAGCTCTCTCAAATTGCCACATCCAACAAGAAATCATCTATGGCCAGCTTGAGATGTATTTTACATGGACTAAAAAAGTTAGTGTGCTGTAACTAAAACAGAAGAAGAATTTTATATCTCACCATCCATGCCACATATAATTCATTGTGGTCTGCCAGTGACTGTCATACACTCTAAATTTTAGCCATAAAACTTAGGCTCATGGGACACTCTTGATTCAAAAATATCATCTACTTCCATCAATCAACTTCATGCTAGTGAATCTGCCCGCTGTGAGAAACAGAAGTTACAACAAAAAAAAAGGTACTTTTGATTATATATATATATATATATA
>NW_017307097.1:480013-504464 GCF_000935625.1 Nanorana parkeri
ATATATATATATACATATATACACACACACACAATTTATTAGGATTTATATATTAAAATCTATTTATAAACTTAGACACAATTTCCATATGCTCTGCCTAATAATGTTATTGTTAATTTGAAGATTGTATACCCTAAGAAACACGGCTGTTATTTGACACACATCATTTTTTTTATTGAGCGGTATTTCTTACAAGAAACTAACATATTCTGTGCTGAAACATGTATTGAGGAAGCATGAATGTGGCCATTGTTGACCTCGCTTTATCATAATACTAGTTTTTGTCTGAAGTAGTCACACAGCTCCTGATAAGGTGGCTAACCCACAACATTTTGCACATGGAGCAGGATTCTTTGGAATTCCTTGCAGTGTTCACACTCTTATATTGGTTAAATGCCCTGGGTTTTCCCTGCATTTACTGATAACTTGTCTGATGCAACTATGCTTCCTTCTCTGAGTGTATATTGTTTTGCACATTGAAGACAGTTTTGAGCATTTCTGCCCTTTTTCATGAACATGAAAATGATTAAAGACGGGGACACCTGAAACTGTCTTCAATGTACAGATTTTTGTACCCGTTGTAATGGATAGCGCATTTAATTTAATTGCATGTAAGGATGCCTCACTTATTGTAATTGTATAGATTTATATTATGTATTTGTATTATTTGTAAGTATTTGTGTACAAGACTCGGGTCTGTTCTGAGACTCACACACTTTTCTGAGCCTTTTTTTTTTTAGAGATTTATATATCCTGTTTATTTACCATCAGAGTGAATACTCTATTTTGCTTTAGAGGGAATTAATGTTTTTATGATTATTTTTATTATTTATTGCAATTACTGTATTTATATCAACAATACACTTTGTAATAAACTGTGATGTTTGTGAAATTTGTGGCACATCTTTTTCTAATAGAAATGCGCTTTTCTTTTGGAGCAATCCATATTTTTGTGTATTCTTTGCTTGCACACTAGAGTGGTGAGATCCTCACATAAACAGTGATAAATTGCTAATACAATGGCCTCAGTACATTTTGAGTCACTGACTTGAGATAAGGAAGCAGATAAGGAGTCCTGGTCTGTGTGCAATCCAACCACCCCATCAATACCAAAAAATAAAAAAAATACAAATTAAATATAAATACATATGAAAATAAATATAAAAAATAGCATATGTAAAAAGAAATCTGCCCCATTTTGGGGCAACCAATGTCAGGAAATGTGCACTATATTATATGGGAGAAGTTTCAGCACACAAAGTTTGGATAAAGAGGGCTTAGACCACCAGAAATGGGGGTGGTTATAATGAAGCCTTTTTTTGCAGTTCCAGATGGCAGCATAACCAAGCTGCTTAGATACTGCCCAGTCACTGAACAACATTTCTATTGTCTCTCAGATGAAACAGTCTATTTTTATCTCAAGATAAAGCTGCCCTGTCTATTTCTATTTGCTGCCTATTTAGGTGTGCACTTACTGTGCTTATGTTCTATTCATGAGTCATTTTTCAAATTCATTGTAAATTCTTAAAAACGCAAACTTTAATCCGAACCCCACTGAAATCAATGGGGAAGCACATCTGAACAATTCATTCCAAACAATGGGGAGCTTGGCACTGCCCTAGGGGACATGTACCAATGCCAAGAAAAGTACAATTTAGCTGGGAGAGGGCCCTTCTTTTTATGCAGCTTTGAGAGGGACACAAATTCTTTGAATTACATGCTTAGGAGATGCCTTTAAAGCAGAACTCCGGGCACAAATGTTATTACCGCTAGCAATGGGGCTACCTCCGCACTGCAAGGGGGTAACTGCTCGTTTTTGCCTAAGGTAATTAAAAAAAGTTATTCTCACCCGGTCCTCACACCTGCTTGTGCTCTCTCTAGCCTCTCTTCTCCTCTGCTGCAGCGATGATATGTCTCTTGGTGTCCTCATGTCCTATACAATGTATTGGATGTGATAACTCACAGGACCTTAGACTGCTGCAGCAGAGGGGGAGGGACATGCCAGTAACGCGTCTAAGAACCAGCCAGCTCGGAGGATTGGGAGTGTATAACTTTTTGACCCTAGGCAAAAAGGAGCAGTTAACCCTTACAGTGTGGGGTAGCAACACTGCAAGGGTTAATAAAATGTGTGATCAGAGTTCTCCTTTAAGCTGCATGTGGTATTATGGAACAGCACAATGATCATGACAGCGTCAGCCTTTATTGCACACCCTCCTCCTGCTGCAGAGCCCAAGACAGCCACCTCATCTGCCTACCGTTCAGCACAGCCCCACCCGCACTTCTAATCATTTGTATTAGGCCCAATTTTGAACATGACCCCCAACAGCCATTTTTAAATCTAGAAATCAACATTGTAACATCATTTATTTGCAGAAAAATCACCCCAAAAGACTGAAGTACCTAAATGCCCATTTAATTATTTGCACTATGCCTTATTTTGAACAAGACCCCCAACAGGCATTTTGAAATCCAGAAAGCAATATCAGAATGCAGTTTACTTGCATAAAAAATCCCAAAAGATTGCTGTTCCTACATTTGCAATATTAATTTTTTTGCAATTAGCCCCAATGTGAACAGGATGCCCAACCACTATTTAAAATCTAAAAATAAATATTAGAATGTAATTTATTTACAGAAAAAAAAACAAACGGACATACTACCTGTGTGTGCATAGTATTAGATGCACTAGACACCTATTTCAACAGAACCCCCAACATCCATTTTAACAACATTAGAGTGTCATTAATTTGCAGAAAAAAACACCACAAAAGATTGTGCTACCTACATGCATATAGTATTGAATTATTTGCACTAGGCTCCAATTTGAACAGGACCCCCTACAGCCATTTTTAAATTTAGATAATAACATTATAATGTAATTCATTCACAGAAAACAAAGCCCCCAAAAGGCTGTTGTGCCTATATTTGCAATATTAAATTATTTGCACTAGGCCCTAGTTTAAATCGACACCCCAACATGCATTAATAAATCTAGGAATTAACTTTAGAATGTAATTTATTTGCAGAAAAAAGACCCTAAAAGACTGTACTACCTATGTGTGCATAGTAATACATTATTTGCACTAGGCCCCTATTTGAACTGGACATTAAATAGCTTTTTTAAATCTAGAAGTCAACATTGGAGTGCCATTTATTCACAGAGAAAACACTCATAGTTGTTCCTATGTCGACAGTAGTAAATTATTTGCACTAGGCTGCAATGTCAACAGAAGATAAGATTTTTGCGCTTCGGTGTGCAGTATTAAATTATTTGCACTAGACCCTCAAGAGTCATTTTTAAAGGCCTAGAAATCAGCATTAGAGTGTATTTTATTATTTGAAAAGAAAACCCTAAAGATTGTAGTACCTACATGCACATAGTATTCAATTATTTGCACTAGAACCTAATTTAAAAATGACCACCAAAAGCCATTTTAGAACAACAATAGAATATAGTTTATGTGCAGAAAAAAACTCTAAACAATTGTTGTCTCTTTGTGCGCAATTTTAAACTATTCGCAGTAGTTCCCAATCTGAACAGGACCCCCCCAACATCTATTTTAAAATCTAGAAAAAAAGTGTACTTTTTTTTTTTTTTTTTAAAGAAAACAGCCCACATAAGATTGTTGTGCCTACATGTGCAAGTAAATTATTTGCAATAGGCCCCATTTCAAAAAAAGACCCCCAAGAGCCATTTTAAAAGCTAGCAAGCAGCATTAGAGTATCATTTATTCACAGAAAAGACAACCCAGAAGTTAGCAGTACTTATGTGTGCATAGTATTACATTATTTGCACTAGGCCCTAATTTGAAGAAGAAGACCCCCAGCAGTAATTTTTAAAATCTAGAAATTAATATTAGAATCTTATTTATTTGCAGCAAAAATACCCCCAAAAGATTGTTGTGCCTATGTGCCCAGTATTAAATTATTTGCACTAGGCCCCAATTTCAAGAGGAACCCCAACATCAATTTTTAAATCTAGAAATCAACATTAGTGTTGGTTACTCCTATAGCTTCTATCTTTCCTATAGCTTTTAGATCCGTTGCGACTGATATTGGTCAGGTCCAGGCCTATTTCCACTTGATAAAAAAAATAAGGGGTTGTAGCCAAAACTACCTAAAAAGTCATTTTTTCAAGGTAAAATTAATCAGGTTAGGATGCTGCTGCTGCATTTCAGCCACGCTAAATGTAAAAGTTAAAAAATCAATGACACATCCAAGATATGTGATGCTAGAATATGGTGTCACTGACGAAAATTATACGGTTCTGTAACACCACATACAAGCTAAAGGCATCTCCCAAGCATGTCATTTAAATGATTGCTATATCTGTAAATAATAAGTCAAGGCAACTAGACGTGCTGTATTTTTCTTGAAGACGTTTCAGTCATCCAACCAGCTTTCTCAATTCAGAATTACTTGTACAAAAAATTATCTGGGAATAAATATGGTGAATGTTGCTCCAATCCACATAGCTGCTGTTTTGTTTCACCGACATACAATTGTTCATCTTGTGTGTTTGGTCTTTTGGGTGAACCAATTGTTGCCTCAGTATATTGCTGGGTTTAAAGCAGACAGGGATGTGATGTTTTTTAAAAAAACCCTTCTGAGTTTCTCAGACACCCCAGCTACATATGGGATGACCAAATTCTTCCATTTGTCATGCTTTTCACCCTCACTGGTACTCTTGGCATTCTTTCCCCTTCTTTCTGTTTTGACATAAACCCAGTCTGGATACCCGCAAGTTTTAAGGGCCCCTCTGAGGTGTTTGAATTCCTTCGTTTGTTTACAGATATACCATGACCTGGATGAATAAGAACCTTCACAGGCTTAAAGGATTGCTGTTTTTGCCCTCGATGTTGCATTAAAAGGACCCTCTGCTGGGTGTATGACACTTTTATTTGCTTTGTTATATGTCACCTATGGCAGTGCCCAGCTTCCTATTCCATTTGTTTACATTAGCTTGCCTATTAGCCTTGAAAATGACCAGAATTTAGTATCACGATTTGCCCCCCACAGATTTGAATGAGGTTCACTGCTAAGTTCAGATTTTGCGAATTTCAAATGGGATTTGACAAAACCCCTGTGAATTAAACCAAGGCAGATTCTCCCATCCTAATTATAACCTGAAATAGCAATTGATACAGATGGTTACATCACACTGGATATGAATGGAACAAAAACATCCATCCAGACAAATATGTACATTCATCCATTTCTAGAATTCAGCTTGTATATGTTAAGGTAGAAACTGTGCAGCCGTGAGCTGTAGAATAATTCCCATTCAATATATAACCTCCATTTCCTGCAATGTATTTATGATCTCTTCTTCATGCCTGTGCTCTAGAGACTTCATACAAAAGAAAATAGGTTTTCTGTGGATTCTTTTGTTCAAATGTCAGCATCCCTGAAATAATTAGCAAGGCAGCATGCTACTGATGAAACTATAATCAATCCAATCTTTAAGGTGTAGTTTTGTGAATTTCAATGAATAACTATTTCTTGTCTAGTCTCAATATAAAGCTTCTTCTCTATCAGTCATCCTTAACTTCACAGGCAATGGAGCAATATGGGGTAAAATTACACTCTCATCTCGTGCCTTTCCCAGTTCGAGGATGGAATATTTTTCTATTTTCTTCATGGCATGAAATGGAAAAAAATGTTTCCACCACTCCAGCTCTTAGAATACGGTAATGCTTTTTTCTTTGATATTCAAGAGTGTTTCTGAAATTAATGACCTGAAACCATTTTTGGATCATCCTTTAAGTAGACCTTTGGAGACAATTTCCTTAATTACTTGGCAGTTCCATGGAGAATAATTTCCCTGCAGGGGCAATGCATAATAGGCGTCACTGAAGAAAGCACTTAGATTTACAAGAGGCCTTGGAAGAATATAGGGCATTTCCTAATAAACTTTGTGTTGAAATAGGCTTTTGTTATTCAGCACAGGGAAAACACATTGAAAAGTAGAAAGAAATTTAAATAAAATGAAGGTGCTAAGTATAGATTTTACAAAAGACAACATAATTACATAATTGAGCCCAACAAGCATAGATTTACACATTAAGGTTGTACAAAATACACACACAAAATGGATCCACCAAAGATTTATACAGCTCTGACCTGATTTTCTTCTGCTTCTGTTGACCACTTGAGGAGCAGCATGTTAGACCCCTTTCCTGTCCAGGACATGTTTTCAGTGCTACAGTGACACTTTGAATGACAAACTTGTTTTGGTGGTATTTAATAACCGCTGGGATTTTTTATTTTTTACTATATAAAGGAAATAGGGCCAAAAAAACTGAAAACAAAAACTGTTTACTTTTCTTTCTGTTATAAAACATAGCAAATGCAAATGCTAGGACACTACAAAAACCCCTGAAATAACTTATTTTTGGAAAGTAGACACCGCAATGTGATCTGAGTTTTTGCCACAATTTTTTTGAGAAACATGCCGGCACTGAAGGGGTTTAAAACATGGAGCTTGTTAATGATGCACTAGATACAATAAATGCACAGGTCATACATAGAGGGAGGATAAGGTGAAGGGGTTAATCTACAGGTCAAATACATTTGGAGGATGGAGGTGAAGGGGTTATGGTACAGATGTGCAGGATCAGACAGGCAAGGAATTAATATACAGGTGACATCAGAGACAGGATGGAGCTGACATATACTGTAGAGGGGTGAATGGGCATTGGTACTGGATGACACTGTTTATGGTTTTGGATGACACTGGTACTTATTTACCAGTGTCATTCAGTACAAGATAGCTGTGATCAGCTGGTGGGGCTGTGGCCTCGACATCATTGAGATAGACCGACCAAAGTTTATGAATAAATATGTTACTTGGAAATAATGAGCCCTTTCAGGTCATATTAAAGGAGTGAGGAGTACAAACATACATATTAAATGTATAATTTGCAAAAGGAAAATCAGATGAAGGGCAGGAATTATAACATAAAGTCCATATAGTGTTTGTGTAGCGTCCGCTCTAAAATTTGTACTTTGTTCATCATTTTCACTATTAATTTAAAGGAAACATTTCAAAGGTCAGACATGAAGGCTGCTATTGCTACCTCATCCTGCAAATATTTGTTTCTTGGCTGTAATGTTTATCCTCTTGCTTCAACACTTTGTTCCCTTACCCTGAACACTGGCATCTTCAGAAGGGGGTCGGTAATGGCAGCCCCCTTGTGTGCATCCCAGAAAAGATTTGCTTTAAATACATTTTGATCATGTTGGACAAAGATACATGAACTGCAGCTGATCCCTAATATTTTTTCTTTCCAATGACAGATACCACTAATAGGCTGATATTTCTCCATAAAGTAATACATTGATCCCTGTAGGTCAATATATTAAGCTCCTGTAATACATGTTTTCAGGCTAAGCAAATGAATATCACTGCTGCAATCATAAATCCTCCCGCAGACTTCATAGAAAACATATAACCATATTGCTGAATACATTTCCAGGCGGTGTTTATCCATTAGACATGTGCGCCGGCAAACAAAAAATCGTTTCGTTTCATATTTTTCTTTATTTAGTTTTTTGGGATTCAGGTCCGAAAGTCAATTCAGTTCGGGATTCGGACAAATTAGACATTTTTGTTAATTTTAGATGAGTTTGATATTTGCGAAGGAATTTTTGTTGCAATAAAGTGACATTAGAAAATTAAACTTTTAACTTTTGACAATCCACAGAAACAATATAAAAAAAAATTGTGTGGTCCCCCCCCCAATTCAGTAGTTGTTACTCCCACTCATTCATCAATTAAACATAACATTCAAAATGTAAATAAACACACACCTTGAAAAAGTCCTTTATTTGAAGAAAAACACAACATAGTTTTTTAAAAAGTCCTTTTTTAAAATAAAAAATCCCCAAAAATGTCCATCGATGTATTCCCCTTTATGAAAGGGGGCACCCAGATTCCTGTATGCTCCCCTGCCTGCAGACCCCACAACCACTGGGTCAGGGTGGACGGGAAGAGGCCCTTGTTCTCATCGACATGGGGACAAGGTGCTTTTCCAGGGGGTCCCGCCCACCGGCACATCACCCTTCCCATGTTGAGGGCTTGTGGCCTGGTATGGTGCAGCAGGGGGGGGTGCACACACTTGTCTCCCCCCGCCCCCCTTTCCTGCTCTGCCAGGCTGCTGCTCTGATCAAGGGTCTGGTAAGGGATTTTATTTATTTATTCATTTTTTGGCATTGGGGTCCCCCCAAAATTCCTACCAGACCTAATGGGTCTGGTATAAATTGGGGAGGGGACTCTATGCTTTTTGTTTTTCTACTTTAACGTTTAACAACATGAATTCATTCCGAATGACATTCAGAAAAAAATTCAGATGCATCAGATGTCCAAAAATATGGACACGTTTGGATTCGTAATTTTTTTTGGATTGCATACGAATGTCCACATTTCTGAAAATTCGTCCGAATTTCAATCCGGAACGAAAAGAATCGCACATGTCTATTACCCATCATGTCTAGCTTTCTACACATTTTTTCCAAATTATTTGTGTATCACTCCGTTTGGAACCTCAAATCATCTCTGAATTCATGCTGACACCGCCCTTCCTTCTGGAGGGTGGCTACTTTTGTTCCCCATGCTCCCTATGTGTGTTGTAAAGTAGCTACAGCACCAAGCCCACTATCGTGATGGACTACAATCTCAATACAAATTAGATAACTGATCGTGAGATTGTAGTCCATCACAGGAGTGAGCTTGGAGCGTTGGCTACTTTGCAACACACACACAGGGACCATGGGGAACAAAAGTAGCCACCCTTCAGAAGGAAGTGTCTGCATGAATTCAGAGATGATTTGGGGATCTACAGCATGATGCACGAAAAAGATAATTTTTTTTTAAATAGATAAGGTGCTTAAATGCATTTTTAAGATTTAACTTCAGAGTTTAGTGTCACTTTAAATAAGAGCTGTCTGTGTTACAAACAGTCCCCAGTCAGATTTTAACTGAAGCCCCCACTTATTAGCTTTGGATCACAAGTTTTTTCATCCCATCTCCTTCCTTTGTTTCATGACCCAGAAATGATACTTATCATAAATTCTTGATTGTGTGCATGTTAAAGTTGTGCGTCTAAGGAATATCGGGAACGGTTTGTTTCTGGAAGATTGCTGCAAGCATGTTCTTTGAAACAGTGATCAAAGCATTGATTGTTTGTATGGATTAGAAAATGGCTGAACTTTTCCACCCTTCTCCATTACCTTCTGCAGTTACGTCCAGAAGAAAAGCATTATTTAGAAAACAATTACTGTCAAAGCCTTCAGAAACAGAAATGTCACTGCCATATAATGGGAAGCAAATTATTGGTGATTTTAAAATCAAGTACTTTCTGAAATCTGACAGAAAACATCCTTATGTAATTCCAGTCAGTTTGATTACAGTCCTGTCATTTATTTTCCCGTGTAAATGATTTTTTTCCCCTGTAGAAAGCATTGTTTTAACCTTTTACACGCTTGAATTTGTTTTAGTTTTATTTCTCTTAGAAAGACTTCATAATGCTGAAAGTTGTATGTGAGTGCAATGGACCATTTGTCTTTTTAATAATATTAGATAATTAAATAAGAATAATGTAAATGGCTAGCGACTAGGGATGCACCGTTACCGGTATTTTTTGGTATCGAGTGCGAGTACCAATATTTATCTTGTGGTACTCACCGATACCAAGTCCCGATACTGGTATTACCACTAGCATGGAGCCAGCTTCCCTGGCAATTAGGAAGCCGGGCAGCATGTCATTACCCGCTCCCCAACTTTTTAATTGCTCACGAAGCCGGCCCTATGCTGCTTGGCTGGCTCAATGCAGTTTTGGCCCGGCCAATCAGCATGGAGCCAGCTTCCCAGCCAATAAGGAAGCCTGGAGGTGGGTCATTACCCGTTGCCCGGCTTCCTGATTGGCCGGACCCACTGAACAGAAATTCCGGTATTGGGGGTAAGTATCGGAGCATTGGGGTGAGTGCGAGAACCTGCTCAAATACTCGATATTGACCCCGGTACCAATACTATCGGTATTGGTGCATCCCTCCTGGTTATTATTAAAAGTGACACAGTGACACAGTGGGGTTGATTTACTAACCTTATAAACACAAAACGAACATGTATACACCTCTGTAGTGTGTTCCCTCCCAGCATGATCTATGGGTGGAATCTAAACACCTTTGTAGTGTGTACACACCCAGCAGGTGTGTTGTGCAAAGCCAAGCATGAATTGCAAGGTAATGTTGTGTAAATTAGCTCTATGTTGTGTTGCTTGCATTGATGAATGCAGGAATGTAAATGCATGAGCTAACCATTTTTGTCTAAACTGTGAAGCAGCATTATATATGCATCATGCGCATGATTTTTCCATATATGGCATTAGTGAAAATATGCTTTTAGAGACTTTTGGTTGATAAATACGTTTTGCTGTGTGAAAATCACACGCACCTGGTGCGTGCGTGTGTTTAGGTTAGTAAATCACCCCCAGTGACACAGTGACTAAAAATGCTGCCAACAGCAGGAAAGCAAATCCAAACATTTTTCCAGCACTTTTGAAAACGTGAAAAAGTTAACATTTTTATTAAACAATTTTTGTATTAGTTTTTAAAGGATCCATCAGCTATTGTAATGCTTAAAGGAAACAAGGTATTGTAATGAATGGGCAACAAATATTGTAATGTTTAAAGGAGGATTTCATTTGAATTTCTCCATCAGGTATTGAGACGATTAACCATTTGCTGCTAGAGAGTTTTTTGCACACATGTTATAATCCACATTTTACTTAAACCCCCAAGCATTATACATTTCTTGAAAGCAGAGACTCTTTAGAATAAAATGGTGGCAGTTGCAAATTTGTATGCGATATAATATTAGTGCAACTCTTTATCAAGCCCAAAATTTCAGTAGGAAATACACTTAAGTTGATTTTAGTGCACAAAAACACAGTATGTTACCCAATTTTTTTATGCCGGGTAAATAGATACACAACACTTAAAAATTGCATGTACTTGTAAAATGGTGAAAAAATACAGTACCCTAGCTTGTCCATAGGCAACACTTTAAAAGTCTGTACAGACCATCAGTTTAGAGCTAAACATGATTATTGGCCCTAGAATTATTGCTCTTAAGCTGGAGCATGCAGTGATATCTAACATGTGTGGCATGATTGTTGTTTTCATATGTAGGTGCACCGACGCGTGATCACGTTATTATGCATGCATTTGCGGGGGGGAATATTTTGAATTTATTTTATTTAAAGGAGAACTATGGGGTTCAGGCTTTTCCCCATAGTTCTCCTTAGGGTAACAGGAGGACACAAACTAGCGTCCTCCCATCACCCTAGGCTCAGTATACCGCGATCTATAGCTTGCGGTATACTGAGACGCCGCAGCTGAAGCGGATCCCGACAATTATGCCGGGATCCGCCCAGCTGCGTGACTGACAGTTGGCTCTGCCTATCTAGAGGCAGAGCCAGCTGTACCCGCCCCCTCCCCCGTCCGTTCCGTCAGTCAGCGCTGGCGGATCGGAGCGAGGAGGGGGTAATCCAGCCCCTCCCATGTCACGGCAGAGAGCCGTGACAGGATCGAGAGGTGAGCAAACGCCGGTATGTGTTCGCTCACCTCCCGATCTACTGAGCTGACCTGTGACAGTCTCATTGTCACAGGTCGGCTAGAACTATGAGGATGAGTGAAAAGCACTCGCCTCATAGTTCTCCTTTAACTTTATTTTTTAAACTTTTTTTTACTTAATTGCCATAACATAGGGGGCTTACAAGCTCCTTTCCTGCACATAGTGAGTACTCTTATACCCTCTGCACTCCTCTCCTGCAGATACTGACTCCTCCTAAGCCCTCTGCACTCCTCTCTTGCAGATACTGACTCCTCCTATACCCTCTGCACTGTTCTCTTGCAGATACTGACTCCTCCTATACCCTCTGCCAGGGATGTGCGGTCAGGGGAGGCAGGTGAGGCAGAGCCTCACCTCGTACTATGGAGGAAAAAGCTGCCAGCTTCAAATCTGAAGCTGACAGCTTTTTCTACATTCAGATTGGCTTCTAGCAGGTTGCACAGCAGGGAAAGCCTCCCCGATGTGTCATGTATGGAGCGCTGCCTTATTAATTACAGGTGGCGCTGCATCTGGCTTTTGACAGCTAAGTTAGGTTACGCAGAGTGGGCTTCCCCACTGCTTTGTGTCACCTAAGTTAGTGAGGCAAGAGCTGCAACAGCCTCTACCTGCTGTTAGAGGCTTGAGCTCTGTGGATGGCTTGGACCAATAGCAAAGCGCCATTGGTCCAAGCTGTCCAATCAAAAAAAAGAAAAAGAAAAAGAAAAAACAGTGAGGACATCGATCTCGATGCCTCAAAGGTGACAAGCAAGTGAGGGACAGGGAGGCTCCTCCCTGTCTCCTCCCTTCTCCGTCCTCCCTCACTTCTCCACACAGCTTGGTGACCGGGTTGGGGGCAGGGCAAAGGCAGGTGGCGGGCATGGCAAATGCCTCACCAAGAATAGACTCCACTGCACGTCACTGCCCTCTGCACTCCTGCAGATCCTGACTCCTCCTATATCCTCCGCACTCCTCGCCTGCAGATACTGACTCCTCCTATACCCTCCAAAATCCTTTCCTGCATATACTGACTCCTCCTATAATTTTTGCACTCCTCTGCTGCAGAGTTTTATATACATTTTGTATATAAAACATCTCAGGCCTTGTTCACCAAGCGCGTTCCAGGAGCAGAGCAGTTACAGACCAGATCAAAACTGCGTCCAATGTATTCCAATGGTATTTTGGGCTCTAGTTCACACCGCAGCGTTCAGTTCCAGAGCATGTAAAAAAACTGCAGCAAGCCCTATTTTACCTGCTCTGGAACGCATGCAAAAAAAAACCGTCCCAGAACGCATAAAAAATGCGGCACAGCACACTGCACTGCGTGTGCAGAAACCGATGCAGATCTGGTCTGCATTTGGTGTGAACAAGCCCTCAGTCTTCAGAATTGCTTGCAACATTCTCAGCCCTGCCCATCAGAATAGTTACAGTTTCACTTGTCTATATAAATTCCCAAACCATCTTTTTTTTATGCCAAGGTTCTCCTTCCCATATTACCAAATTCCCTTATCTGCTTTCATAACAAGTAATGCTTTGAAAGATTGCTTAATATTTTGAACATATACTAGAAAGTAGAAATGTCCTCACTATGATTTTATTTCATGGTTTAAGGAAAGCTACATTAGCTCTAGGCGTATGTGTATGTCCTACTGTGAATGACATAATAACATGATTTATTTTTCTGCCAAAACTTTTAATTGCCACTGTGGCAGAAAGGGAAGTTTCTGACTTCCAATTTAGAAGTGAAATATACAGTCCTGTAAAGAAAAGACATTAAAAGAGACAAGATTTCATCCTGACACTTACTGAATTGTGAAGTATGCTGCTAGGAGGATGCAATTGTCAAAATGTATTTTTACAATGCAAATATACTCTTTTTGCAGCAATAAATGGATACAGCTGATTTAGAAATAAAAAAAGTCAAACTTAGAATACTGGTGGCAGTTGTATGTCTATAAAAAAACTATTGTATAGAAAAGTCGCTATGCAGATCCTAAGGGTTTTAAAAAACAATATTGATTAAAAGAAGAAAAGTGTTAAAGCTCTGAATTATAATTTCTGATGGTATTTTTTGCATGGTATGATGGTTTAGTGTAGCACTATTTGGGTTCCTCCTGACACATAGTTGAAGAAACATGACTCCTGTGTTAACCAATAGTGAATTTCCAAATGTCCCAGATCCACTTACTTGGTAATAAATGTCCAAGGTGCATTCTTCTCAGGGTGAAGTTCTTGTCATTGGGTGGTCTGAATGATGGGCGCCAGTCACTTTGAGTAGATTTCTAGAGAATTTAATAGCACGTGCATGAAGAATAGGGAAGTAGGGTGAAGGTAGCACAGGTGCATAATTAATGCTCAGAAAGAGAAATAAATTGTGTACACCACAGCGCTCAGAATAAGAAATTCTTCAACATCAACCATTGGGGGAGAAGGCTGCCATCCTCAAGGCCACTGGGAAGTAACCTCACAAAACATGTAAACAAAATAAAACAAACAGTGCCTTTTCCTGAGTAGCTCTGAGGAAGAGGGAATACTCCCCCAAAAAGCGTTAACTAGGTGGTCTTCTTCAGGACCCGCTTTGAATTGCTCTGAAGAAAGGGGAATACTCCCCCGAAACGCATTAGCTAGGTGGTCTTCTCTGGGACCCGCTTTGTATTTATATTTCTCATTTTTGTACACTTCTATAAGAGTAGTTTTTTATTACTTTTTTATACTCCATTTAATAATCGTTAATGCACCAGGAGAAGGCACTGTTTGTTTTATTTTGTTTTGCATAATTAATGGTGTTTTAATACCTTTTGTTCATTATGGCAAGGAGTGAAATCTTCTCCAAGAATCCCTGCAATTTACAAAGGTCTGTCTGATGGACCTTTTGGAAACTGTGGGGTAGCGCCACTGCAAAGCTTAATAATAATTTTCCCCAGAGTTCTTCTTTGAAGCACATGTGCAATGCCATTCAACATTTTCGCGATCACAAGTCTGTATAAATGGTACTGTTAGTACATTGTTTTCTTGTCTACACAAAGCCAACCCCATTTTATTGTACACAGATGAACTAAACATATCCCTGTTATCCGTATGTACCTTCATGACAATTTTAAGTGGAACAAGCTCTCATAAATTGAAAGGCAAACTTTGGTTTTGCTTGGCTTGACTTGGCTTGGCTTGACCTCTCTGGCACCAAAATCACACTCATGTGGCATCCTTTTACTCTGGTGTATGGATACTATATTTTGTGTAAAATATCTTCTGTTGCACGAGTTATGTATAAGTAGCTTTTAGAAGAAAACAAATTGAATTTAATTCCATCTAACCTCATAACCAAAACATATCAAATAAAAACATGTTTTTAAATATATCAAATAAAAGCCTGTCAGGAAATAGTATTAACAAACAAAAAGTTAGGCTATATTTTATGTGCAACTTATATCACCAAACATAAAACAGTTCTGTCCTATGAGGGACAGGGTTTTGGGAATGAAGTTCCAAAACCATTTATCTTCCATTTGTCTTTCAACTCTAGCTTCTTAAACATGAAAAAGTACAAGGTCAACTGTGTACCAGTGATGTACAGATCTCTGCTGTGGCAGACCTAAAGTAAGACATCCCAAAAATATACAAGAACTGATACAATATTGTTTACAGAATTGGTCCGATGTACACTCAGACAAGGGCATAAGGCCTCATTCACACTGGGCATACACGTCAGTGCAGCGCGCACACCGTAAACAGCCGATCTTGGGATGGGGGGGGATTGCGTACAGCAGCCTGTTCTTCCCTATGGGAGGACCTTGCTGTACGGTGTCATATGCACACCTGAACAGCACAAATGTGCGGGTCCGGGTGTTTGTGCTCGGACACAGACAGGACCCATCCGGTCTGCGTCCCGAACCTGAACCTGCACAGATATGCATACGCACACCCGAACCTGCACAGATATGCAGTTCGGTGTGTGTATGACACCCTACAGCAGCGTCCTCCCATGGAAAGAACAGGCTGCTACACGCAGCATCTTTCCCTCCGGGAACGGCACGGTACTGGCGTGCACACCGCATGGACTTGTACGCCCCAAGTTAGCTCTCTGTGCATGAGGCCCAAGTCTAATTAGAAATTTGGTCTGGTTAGGCCTTGTTCACACCGAAAGCTTGTGCGTTCCAGAGCGTTTTGGGGCGGGAGGGGGCGTGGCGGTGCATTGTATTCAATGGCACCGCTTCCACCCCAGCAGTGCGATCCAACACGTAGCAAATCTTTGCCAACGTTGCATTCCACTGCAAACGCAAAAAATAGGGCTTGCCCTATTTTTTTAGTTTGCAGTTAACCTCTTGCCGTCCGCCCGTAGTAAAAAAACGGACGGACGGCACTGCAGCATCTGCGGGTTGCCAATATATAGGGGAATAAATGTCAGTTAAAGTACCGCAGCGCTGAATACTGAAAAATGGCCTGGATGGGAAGGGGGTTTAACACCGCGGATGTCAACTGGTTAAACGCAACGGTCTCTACTGCACACGCATACAGTGCCAATTTACCTTCCAGCATGTCTTTGGAGTGTGAGAGGAAACTCAAGCAGTCACAGGGAGAACATGCAAACTCCTTGTAAATAGTGGAAGGCAGAAGTGCTAACCATTAAACCACTGCTGGCCACGGTACTGGGTGCTAACTGCATGGATCCCTAGAGTTTAGCTGATGCTATGGTGGCTCTTAAAGCCAAACTCAGTTTTGGACAGAGTGGACAGGATTTATTACTATCTGCACCCCTACTGTGGAGATTGCACCTAATTGTCTGCATGAACATCTCTCCATATGGGCATGTCTCCAACAGGGAAACAAGTAAATACAAAAATACCTTTTTAGTAGAGTGGGCACAATGGGGTCTATTCACAAAGCCGAGTTAATAACCGACCCCGAAGTGAAGTTAGCCGAACGATGTTCGGCTATTCACTTCAGGCTTGTACGGCTGATTTCAGCCGTACACCGACTAAAATCAGCCATACGTCGGCTTGCTGCGGCTGACTTCGGGTCGGCCAAACATGCTCAGCATGTTCGGCTGACCCGAAGTGCAGAAGGAGTTCGACTCAGCCGATCCAACATCTGGGTCGGCTGAGTCGAACCCCCGGCAGGCTACTCACTGCTGTTCGGCCTATTCTCATAGATGCCGAACAGTAGTGAGTGAATAGCCGAATGCCACCTCTGTGGTACCGAGCAGAATAGAAAAACAGTTTAAAAAGTAGAAAAAATAAAATAGAAAACGATTGGGTGGAGCTAGCAGTCACAGCTAGCTCCATCCAACTGTTTTCTATTGGCCAGGCGGTTCTGCTGCCGTCAGAATAAAAAAAACACCATAGGAATGCATAGCTAGATTCCTATTGGCTATTTCACTTTGCAATAGTCAATAGCAAACTAGTTATTGCACCTGTCCTCTATACACACTGAGAACCCGGCGACGCCGGGTTCTCAGTGTGTAATGACAGATGGCGTCCCCGATTACCTGGTAACCAGAGACGCTGATCTCTCTGCAAGTGGCCGGAGCCAGCCGTGAGATGATGGCTGGCTCCCCCCAGCTGTCAGAAGCAGGCTGTCGGCCGGCCAATGGCCAGCCATTCGGCCAGCTTCGGCTTTCACCTCGGCTCAGTGGAGCAGAGCCATATGCCTTCGGCTCCACTGAGCCGCTCGGCCAACTTCGGGAGCTGTACGGGCTATAGTGAATAGCCCGTACAGCAGCCCTTCGGTTCTACTGAACCGAAGGGGTCCTGGGGCCGAAGCTAGCCGAAGGATCAGCCGAAGCTACGGCTAGATCCTTTGGTAGCTTAGTGAATAGACCCCAATGTTTTTATTGTCATCTGGGCCTTTCTGTCTCTGTGACAGTTGCTCTTTCCATTTCTTGTACATGCATCACATTAATCGAGAAAGATCTTCCCAATGGGAAATCAAAGTCAGACAGAAATGTTAACTGTTTCTCACTCTAGACTGGATTTGTGCTTTAAAGTTAGGCATATCCCATATACAAGAATTGAGGAACGGAAATGGCACGAAGTGTATCATTGAAACATTCAAGCTGAACAGTTTTATGTCATAATATCCGTTGTCACATTGTGAAGAAAAGACAGATGTCTAATACTTAGTATTTTTACAAATTACACCTTTCAGCTGAAGATTTCTAGCATTTTCCACTCTAAAAATCTTTCATACCTTCTAAGTTATAATTAGAGAAATCCCCTTTTAAAAGGTTCCATTTCCCTAATACTCTTAGGAAAGACATGGTAATGGCTGCTGAACCTTTAGAAGACATCGCTGTCATTAGAATCAGAATAATATACTGTACTCAACTTTGTTGGAAAGACTTACTCTAGAGGAAACAGCATGTTGAAAATAAGTGATAATTGGCCAAGGGCAATCCTGAGAACAGCAAAGCCAAGGGTAATTATATGCAACAGTAAAGCTAGCCATACACCTTACAATTATCTGCAGATTTTCTGTGGTCAGATGGAAAAGGTGCAACAGGTTCCTCCATCTTCACTTAACTGTGTGGATGGAGTAATCTCCACCTGGGCCAATCTGTTGTACTTTTTCCATCTGGCCACAGAAAATCTGCAGATAATTGTAAGGTGTATGGGCACCTTAAGTGTCTTTGCATATCTCAACCAACCAAACAAAAACATAAAGGAAAGAGGGACTACTACCCTCCAAGCAGTTGGTATACTAAAGGCAAGTAGGCTGTTCACTTTGCAAGGGAGTTTGCACTTTGAAAATCCCCTTAGTTAACAGCCTGTTTGCAAAAGTTAACAGGCTATTTGCTTTTAGTAAATCAACCCCCAAAAGTCAGAAATTGTGCCAGAACCCCGACTTATGGGACTACAAGACAAAAAAAACCTCAGAATTAAACATGAACTTTAAATAAGCCAAAAGGATAAAAGTTTGTCCTCTACAATTAAAAAAAAACCTTCTTAACTGCAAAGAAAAAATGGTTAAAAGTATATAAAATCTAATTAAAGTGGAACTTCCAGAATTTTTGAAACCAACACTGCAAGGGTTAGGTGTTCATTTTTCTCTAGGGGTGGAAACAAAGAAGATATGCTCCCCTGATCCTTGCTCACTGCTCACCTCTCTCCCCCTCCACTCTGACAGAGGAATCTCTCTTGGCATCCTCACATCTAACGCACCTGCATTAGAGATGATGGCATCACGGGTCTTTAGTCTGCTTGGGCCCGGGTTAGAAGAGGCTGTGGGGAGCAGTCTAGCACCCAGGAAGTGCCAAGGATAAGGTGGGTATTTATTCATTATGTGAGACAACCTAGACAAAACAAGCAGTTAACCCTTGCAGCAGAGACTCGACCTAGTATTATGGAGGAAAAAGCTGTCAGCTTCAAGTCTGAAGCTGACAGCTTCTTCTCTATTCAGAGCAGCTTATAACAGGTTAAAGCCTCCCCACTATGTAATATGTCATGAATAGAGCGATGCGTACTACTTAGAGGCAGCGCTTCATCTGACTTTTGACAGCTAAGTTAGGTTACACAGCAGCGGGCTTCCCCACTGCTTGTGTACCTTAACATAGTGAGGCAAGAGCTGCAACAGCCCCTACTCTATATTAGAGGCTTGAGCTCTGTGGATGGTTTGGACCAATGGCAAAGCGCCAGTGGTCCAAGCTATCCAATCAACAAAAATAAAAAACACTGAGGACATTGATCTCGATGCCTCACCAGTGACGAGCAAGTGAGGGACAGGGAGGCTCCTCCCTGTCTCTTTGCTTCCTTCTCCCTCCCTCCTCCACACATAGCTTGGTGGCTGGGTTGGGGGCGGGCTGCTGTGTGCTGGGACGGGGCTTCAGAAGCCTGGGGCGGGGCATGCTGGGAGCGGGGCTGGGGGAATGCCTCACCTAGCGCGGAAGGTACCATACGTCACTGCCTTGCAGTGTTGGACTAGTCCCACTGCAAGGGTTAGTTTTACAATTCCTGGAGTTCCTCTTTGAGAACATTCCACTCTCCACTTGTGTAGTGGGTAATGTATATGTAGATCTACAAATGACATAGCTGTATATATGACCCCCTCATATAAGTTTATAAATGTTATTCCAGACCATCTCCATCATCTCTAGCATTTCTGAGACTCTGTTGTCAATCTTTCATTAGACTGTCTGGTTTTGTATCCAGATTAAGTTTATTGACAGAGAGAGAGAGAGAGAGAGAACGAGAGAGAGAGAGAGAGAGGGGGGGAGACTGAACTGAGGATTCTGTACTCTGCTGCAGAACATACTCTTGTTACAGCTTGTTACTCCTTCCCCTGATTGGTGGCCAGTGTTGACCTAGAAAGTGTCCACAACATAGGTGGCAGCATTTATGAAGGAGACTAAACCGATGCTACTCAAATTTTTATTGACTGCACCCACTGCATGGGACTGGCCCTGTCCACTGGACCCAAGGGGAGGAAGGAGGACAGCTCGTACTGGTTGTAGAGAGCAGGGAAGCCACACTGAGTGAGCAGTAGACACTTGCCAGTGCTGTGGCATAAGCTGTGCAGAAGGACAGAGTGTGCAGAACTGCCCGGATAGTCAGAGGTGCTGCTGTACTTATTCAGAGAGGTTAACTTTGAAGCAATTACAACAATATGATGATTTAATAATTTAACCTACCTATGAGGGGGGAATATTGTAGTTCAGAATAAATAACATTATGAAAAACATTTCCTAAAACTTTTAAATATTAAAGAGTGGTATACAAGAATCCTGAAGTCCCCCCTACAACAGGATAAAGCAATTAATTGATGAAGCACTGATGGCGGTGTTATTGACAAATCCAATGTAGAATGTGTGAAGGTTTTGAACCCCAGGATTCCTATATTCTATATTTTCCCAAACATTCACAAATCAGTATCGGATTCCCAAGGGAGACCAATAATATCCAGCAAAGAAATAATTGTGACAGATTTGTTGCAGTTTTTATTCACCCACAATGTTTGCACATTCACATTCTCAAAGATTTCATGATTTTTGCAGACTGATACATGTTTTTAATAGATATTCCTAAGTAAATGCATCTTACTGACATTGCAGATTGAGTTTGCATTGAATGCGAAACACTGATATTTAAAAAAAATAAGAGGGTCATACTAGCATATGAACAATGTTATAGGCTGTATGAAGTTGGGAATATCCTGCAATTGACTGGTGTAATAGCACTGCTGGAACAGTAAGAACGGAAGTGTATAAACGTATTTTATGGTACAGTTTATAGAATCTCCATCTAGAAAAGGTGTTCTGCTGGATCTGTTACTCTCAAACAATGCAGAGCCTATTAAATATACAGTATATATAGTGTGACAGAACCCAAGGCAGGGTAATAGAGGGTGTCTATATTCCCCCAACAGTGCTCCTGTCAGGGATACTGGCACAGGTGACCCCACACCTCTGCAGGTACCCACACAGGCAGACCAAACACGTGTGACCACACGGACCAGGCAAGTATGTTATATGTAGTTAGTTTAAGAAACATAGCAAACTAACAGAAACAACCAACAACAGGCACAAACCAATAATGTGACCCCCGACACCTATAACATACAACAGGTGTAACAACACAGGAAACAGGGTTTAGGACAGCAAACAGGAGACAGGGTACAAGATACATACAAGTCATAAGGCTCTGGACTGCAAACAGGTAATAAGGCTCCGGACTGCAAACAGGTAACACTGGAAACAGGGTTCAGGATTGCAAACAGGCATCAGGGTCTCAGGGTTCACACAGGACTCAGGCAACAGGGGAAGGCAACGGAATACTGAGCCAAGGTCCAGACTGCAGGGAGAGTTTAAATACCCTCCCAGGAAACAATAGGTAATGGGCTGATTCCTGGCAGCAGGGAGACACCCACAGGTGAGCACTGGAGTTGCAGGTACCGGCACCACCCAGTGGTGGTCTGGTACCTAGCAGTTCCTGGCTGCCTGGAGAATCCTGCAGGTGAACCCAGGAACTGCAGGGCTTAGCTTCAGCGCCACCTGGAGGCGCTCTGTATCCTAACAGCTCCACTCTGCAGTTTGCATGTAGCACAGCAGGTAAAGAAGCTAGTCCAGAATTTTTTTCCTCACTAGTACTTAATGAGCAGCACAAGGTAGTCTGGGGATTGAGTTGGAGAGAGAGCGGGAGAGTAAACAGACCAGCAGCAGTAAGGGAATACTGCAGCACTTTCATTGTGAGGCTGAGAGGACTTATCTTTAAAAGGACTATAAACTTAATTTGAAAGGTCTGTGCACCCATTTGTATTGCTCTTCCTTATGAACAAGCTAAGTTGCTGCATTCAGTTGTGCCTTTCTGAAAAAACTCAGTAGAGCAAGCACTTTTGTTTGCTTATGTTTAATGTGCCTGTTGTGCCAGACCTTTTAATAAAAAGGCAAAGGACTTTATTTTGAACAAATTGCATCGTTGTGTAGTGTTTCCAACCTTGAAGACTGTGTGGTTATAGATCCCAGGTGACAATATAAAAGAAAATCTGGGTATCCGTGACCATAATATGATTTCATTTAATTTAAGTTGTAAACCATAAGCACATACTGGAAACATAAAAACACTTAATTTTAAAAGAGCACATTTTTCAGTTCCGAGGGATACTTTCCAAGACTTAGACTGGAGAAAATATTGTCATCAAAAAACACATCAACAAATCAACTGTTTGCAAACACACAGAAAAATATATTCCCAAGGACAATACATTTAAAAGGCTAAAACCTAAGTGGCTCACATCAAATGTTAAAAATGCTGTAAGAATAAGAACATGGCATAAAAAAATATTCTTTCATCATTAGAAAGTTTAAAAGATGTAAAAAAGTAATCAAGGTTGCAAACATTCAAAATGAACAACAGGTTGCCAAAAAAAAGGTTAGAAGAGAACTTGGAGTTGGTAAAAATGCGAAGGTAAACCTATTAAATACCTTCTTCAACTCTGTGTATGCAAAGGAAAAATGGGGATCTCAAGTTCAAAATGGGGATGGTAGTGCCACAGACTCCAAACAACTACAATGCTTCAAAATGAATATGGTCTGGAAACAGTTAGACAAAATAAAAGTGACTAAAGTGCCTGGACCAAATAGCAGTCCTCAAAGAGTAAAGCTCTGTTATTGCATATCAATTGTTTCAAATTTTTAGAGAGTTTTCAATGGCTGGTTTGGTACCAATGGACTGGCCAATAGTGATGGGCCGAACACACCTTGGGTTCGAGTTCGAACTTTAGAACATGTAAAAAAGTCAAACTCGAACTTCAAACTCAATGAAAGTCTATAGGACCACAAATCTGAAAATCGAATGTCCCTATTTTGAAGGCTTATATCCAAGTTATTGGCCATAAAAAGGGTATACGGATTCCGGTACTGCCCTGGGGGACATGTATCAATGCAAAAAAAACACTTTTAAAAACACAGTTTTTAAAGGAGCAGGGATTTTAACATTGCTTAAAGTGAAACAATAAAAATGAAAAATGATTTTAAATATCGTGCCTCCCGCTGCAGAATGGCATTCTGACAGATACCGGAAAAATATAAACAATTGGGTGGAGCTAGCGGTGACATCATCAACCATTGTTCGACTCTAACATTGAGCCCATCCCTACTGGCCAATATGGTGCCTATATTTAAAAAGGGATTAAAGTCTTTACAAGGTAATTATAGACATGTAAGTTAAACTTCTATAGTTGTGAAGATAATTGAGAGTTTGATAAAGGATCAGATGAGTTTTTGCTAGAAAACGAAATTATAAGCAAGTATGGTTTCAAAAAAGACTGAAGTTCAAAAATCGAGAAAGATCTGGGAGTTCTGGTAGTATCATGCAATATTATCAAGCTGCAGTTTCAAAAGCAAGCACATTGCTTTCTTGTATTAAAAGATGTATAGATTTCACAGAGAGAAAGAGATAATCCTGCCCCTGTACAAATCATTAGTAAGACCTCATCTGCAATATGCAGTTCAGTTTTGGGCACCAGTTCACAAAAAAGGATGCTGGGGTACTGTAGAGAGTGCGGAGAAGGGCAACTAAAGTGATAGGAGGTATGGAGGAGCTCAGCTATGAGGAAAGATTAGCTGACATGAATTTGTTCTCCCTTGGAAAGAGGCAATTAAGGGGGGACATGATCACCTTGTATAGATACATAAAGCAAAGGAAAAAGCGCACTACCGGGGAGTCAAAAGTAACTGGAAAGGGTCACTTAAGCTAAGAGAACAGTGTGCAAGCTCTTTGCAAACAGGGAGAGGTACCTGTGATAACAAAAAAGAAACAACCTGTGTATTGAGAGCGCTACTACTGTTAGTATAGGATTGTTGAAAAACTCACATTCAAGTGACACAGTGAGGGGTTGTAGAGCAGTTGGCGGTGATGTGTAAGGGGTAGATCGCTACGTGTTTCGAGGCGAAGCCTCTTTGTCAAGCTCAGGTGAAGACAAGGAGACGACCGCTGACAGCACTTGTCCTACAGTATCCTTCCACAGAGCACTTCTGGCCGCAACGGCTCAGCCTGGCCAGCTGAGTCCCGCCGTTAGAGAGCTGCTCCTCCTTCACAGCGAATTCTCTCAGCCGTCCATACCACTGTATTCCACTTCTCAAATGTGGACTTCTCAAATGTGAGTTTTTCAACAATCCTATACTAACAGTAGTAGCGCTCTCAATACACAGGTTGTTTCTTTTTTGTATAGATACATAAATGGTCCATAAAGTGAACTTTAAAGTTAAGCACTTAAAGGTCAAAAAAATGATGTTAGTACATTGCAAATATATGGAAATATAACTGTGCAGGTGCATATAATCTTAAAAACCTAAAAAAAAAAAGAACCTACAAAACATTCATTTCATTAAAGCTATTTAGGTATTATTTGAAA
>NW_017307097.1:504515-554372 GCF_000935625.1 Nanorana parkeri
TGTGTGTGTGTGTGTATATTCTGTGTGTGTGTGTGTGTGTGTATATATATATATATATATATTTATATATATATATATATATATATATATACACACACACGCTGTATATATAATCTCTTTCAGTGTTGTTTATTTTCTTCATGTGTTGCAAAGGAATATTACATCCTTGGAGACATGAGACATCAGAACAGAGGAGATTGTTTTTCTATTCCTGAGAAGGCCCTACCTGGACTTTCAAACACCATCTGCTTCGGCTTCAACCTGGGATGCTCTAGACAGCTGGTACATGTAAAGCAGAGGTTGAAGGTTATAATCAAAGAAAAGAGAGACTATAAAAAAATTCCCATTAGCCTGCATTGTTATCTAGACCTTAAAGTGTAGAAAAAAAGAAAAACTGCTGAAAGTTGTGTCTGAAGTTGAAAGCAGTAGCAGAGCTAACATAAAATAGATTTTCTAATTTAATGCGTTGATTTCAAAAAGGACTCCTTCATTCTTTAAATCTTTAGGGTTTTTCTTTGGAAAAGTTTGCATAGAACAAAGTTTAAAGCCATGAACAGAGCCAGTTTTAGACAAAATGAGGCCCTGGGTGAAAAAATGAAATGCTTTATCAGTGGCACAGCTCCATTTTATAAGCAAACTTTCAGTCATATTTAGAAAGTTGTCATAGTGGAATCATATACAGCCAGAGCAATGCCATGTTAGAGTGTTAACATCTCACAGCAAGAATGATATTGTATTACAAGGCTACCCCCAAATAATGCCAAGTTGCCCCAGAATTAAATAATCTTACCTGATGCCTGCTGCCTGGGGGATGCTGGGATGACCTCGGAGTAATACTGTACATTTTGCACTGATGCCACCAAAGTGATAGTATTGTGCCAAGGAATCCCAGGGTTACCGTTTCCCCTGTTGTGTTACATATTGCCAGGATGCTCCACGGAAGAGCATGTTTTTCCCTATAGTGATATATTTACTCTAGAGTAGTGACACATTCAGGGTTATTCACAAAAGAGTGAAGAGTATGGAGAGGGCAGGAGAAGAAAACAATCTAGGGCAACATAGATGAACTGGAAAGTGAGCTGAATTGGAGAATTTTTCCAAATCAGCTATTTAGGCCTAGATTGTTCACTTCTCCTGCCTTCTCCAAACCATTCACCCTTTTGTGAATAACCCTGATTGTCTAGGTGCACTCAGACTGATGATGCCTTTATCTCAGAATTAACTCCCCTTTCTTTTCTCTCTGTAGTAAAGAACTGCTCATCTGGCTCATAATGCAGGGCTGCCACTGGATCTCCTCTATACCAAGTCTTTCAATATAAACCTGACAAGACTAATGTATACAGTACAACCTAAGCCTAGGCATTTGGTCAGGTGATCTATGCTAAAGGGGAAGATCAGGGTTAAGACTGCATGATTTTTCAAGTCAGCAGAGCAGAGAGTATGTAACCAAATGGCAAATGTTTTATTACGTGAGAAGTCAAGAGGGCTCAGTGAAATGTCAAATAGCTAGGAGGTTAAGAGCTAACATTTTACATCAAACCCATTTATAAAATGCAAAGAAGAAAACAAGTATGGGTTCAGGTCAACCATGAGTTGGCTCGAAGCCGGGTCTAGAAAAAGCAGCATTTAACAGTGTGTTGTGCAGTTGTATTGCAAACAGGTTGTAGAGCAAATTAAGTGTATTAAATACTTTGCATGCAGGCACTAGAATATTTGGGGGGCTTTTTTCTGTGAAATAATGACACTATAATGTTGATTTCTAGTTTACAATCTGGATGGTGAGGCCCTGTGCATGTAGGCACTACAATATTTTGGGATCTATAACAGTGAAATAAATACATTATAAGGTCCATTTCTTTTAATCAAAAACTGTCCGAGTTTGGGTCCTGTTGACAATGGGGTCTAGTCAACCAGTGTTTAAAGGCACACACTCACTGCAATATTTTGAGGGTTTTTGTTCAGCGGAATGAGTACAGTCTGTTTATTGTATAATTATATATTTTTTTTATAAGAAACTGTCCAGTGTGGGTCTTGTTCCAAAAGTCAAAGTGTTCAAAGATTGCACACACTTACTGGAATATTTTAAGTGCTTTTTTCAGTGAAATGTATACACTCTAATCTTCATTTATTAAATGGTTTGCCTGTGTTAGAAACTTAACAACCTGTCTGATGTGGGTCCTGTTCAAAATGTGGCTTACTAAAAGTGCTTGAATACTGTGCATTTAGACGATGCAATATTTTTGTTTTACTGTGATAAAAATTATTTATTGAATAAAAACGTACCAGGTGTCTCTGAAACTGTGGCCTCCTTAAGCTGCTTACATAGGGGTGTATTAATAACAATATTGCAGAGCCATTCCTTCTGCGAAGCCATTCCTTCTGCAAGTAGGGTAAAATTGAATGTTTTCTTGAGCAAATCAAATGTATTTTTGGAAAATACCACATCATGGCCACTAGATGGAGGCAATGTTCTTAGAAAATACTTATTTTATTCCTTGCATCTATTGAAACTCCCCACCCAAGAAAAAAAATAAAATAAAAAAAAAACACTTCTTACCCAAACAACTGTGCAACCCTCTCCTCAGGTATTAAAATGCAGCTTCTCACTCACAAATTCAGCATGCGTCTTTGAAGGCACTCTTTGATATGGCACATGCAAGCATATACACTTGAAGAATGTATATATTTAGACTTGGACTGTTATATATTTATCGAAATACTATTTTCATCTATATTTTCCTGTTCTGTTAAATTCTTACTACTGTTTGCAATTAAATGTAAAGCTGAACCTCAGGCAAACAGCTAAATACGCAGATAGAATACATATATGGGAGCTATTTTACCTGCCCCATAAAATGTTTTTCTATCTATCCAGTCCTGAGACTTCTCTTCTGTTATAGAAATTAATATCTGCTTCCTGCGCATTGAAATCTGCTGCGCCTAAAAGCACAGTTCTCTGCTCTCCCTGTATAATTTGGCCGATCGCGCCCAGCAAGGAAACACAGACACACTGCTGTTTTCTCGTTGGATCCTCAGTCTCTGTCCCCTGAATGGGCTGAGATCCTTTTATTTATAGCACACAAAAGGAATGACAAACAGGAAGTGATGGCCACAACAACCACCACTTCCTCATACATCAACATAACACAGAGCCAGCCAATGAAACACGTGTATAATAGAAAGGGGAGTGTATGCTCATGCATGTGAAGCATCATGCACAGCTGCTAGTTCATGTTTCACGTGCACACTTGTTAAAACCATGTGCAATGGATTTCCCGCCAAAACACTTACACAAAGGAAGCAGCATGCTTGCACATGGTCGCCGCCATCTTTAATCTCCCATTAACACTGGAGCGAACTTTATCCAGCATTGCTCAGTGAGCAATGCCCAATAAAGATACTATGGTTCTCATGAATGTGAGCTTATCTGCAGGGACAACGCCATATTATTTCCAGTGCGTTGATCAGACGCACTAGAAATACAAACGCACGTTCCTTTCATAAAGGCAGATATGTATCTAAAATGATACTATGTCCCCCAAAGCAAATGCATCCACGCCAAGCAAATAAATCCGTGCATTGCCCTCGCTGTCGTCCATACATTTGCTAAGAAGACACTGCTCCGCCAAGCACATCAATCTCCCCCGGGCAACAGCCCAGCGCATAGCACATGGACCATTCGCCAGCGGAGACCTCTGTGCATAGCGGCCGCGTCTCCACATCCACAAGAGGAAGATATCTACTCCAATGGTTTATCCCCAGTGCTGATTAATCCGGGTCACGTTCCAATAGAGCATAGCCCAAAAATCCTGACACTGAGAGACATGATGACAATATTACAAAATACTAAAAACACATCCTAATAAAATTTCCACAACACTTCTCTCTTTTTTTC
The DNA here is from genome assembly GCF_000935625.1 of Nanorana parkeri. Taxonomy (NCBI): domain Eukaryota; kingdom Metazoa; phylum Chordata; class Amphibia; order Anura; family Dicroglossidae; genus Nanorana; species Nanorana parkeri. The sequence goes on from NW_017307097.1 coordinate 508,411, forward strand.
TGTTGAAGTTAATTAAAACTTACAGGTCTCCTTCACACCCCCAGCCTATGATTGCACAGGAAAAAATAAACTCAAGCTCATCTTTCTATCACTCTGCTCTCTCCTCCTATCAGCATGCTTCTTGCACTACAGCACAAGTGACTAACTCTCCCTCAGTTTGAGCTTTGCTATACAAGGACTGCAAAAGGCTGATATTTGCACTTTTTCCATTTAAAAAAATACATTGTTATATATTAATGAAAATGGAGCTGCTTTTTGTGTGTTTTATATCTGCCTGGAGTGCAGCATTACCATGCAAACAATGCAAACTAAAAACGTAATTGTGATAATTAGTTTGCATTGTTTGCATGGTAGTGCTGCACTTACTTCTTAATTTTGACATCCTAAAGTTGAAACTCCATGCAGATATTAAACACAAAAAAGCAGCTCCATTTTCATTAATATTTAATTTTAGCTGTGAAGTACCTCCGGTTCACTTCCCCTGATAAATAAAACTTATCAAGGGGAGAGAGCGACAGCAACGCCGCTCTCAGGGAATCTGCCGCTCCAGGCAAACGCCTTGTTTGCCTCGCGGCAGATACGCCCCTGGTCTGAGCAACTATTTTGTTTCTTAGTTCTATTAGTTTGATGAGGATAAATGAACACAGAAGGGATTACACAGATACTCCTTTAGGATATATCTTTTTAGAATGGTGAAAAAGAATTCCATGTTAGCATAATGTATATGATCAATATGCAGTGATAGATTACTGCATTGGGATCCTCAGAGACAGAATCACAACTAAGCAACAAGATGTCCCTTGCTGATTTTTAAATGCCTTGTTCTATTGGCTGTTATGGTGGTGGAGGGCAGAAAGTCAAGTCTAAAAAGTAGTTCATGGTCCTTTTAAACTCTAATTAGACCCATGGGGGTGGGGGTGGGAATGTCAACAAAAGTTGGCTACAGGCTCCATTCATTTCCAGCTACACTGCTGATATCAAACGTTTTTGGTAGATTTTCAAAGTTTAAGATTAACTACTATAATATAACAAAATGGTTACTCAATGAAAATATGCTGACCCTTCTCTTTAATTGCTTTGTAGTTGTATGTATTATAAACCTCCAATATGATTAATTATCATTGTAATAGAGAAAAAGCATGTTGTATATGTATAATCCATCATATGTGAAGGTCAAGTGCCAAAAGCACATTCTATAAAGGAGTCCCATTGATCATAAACATTACAGCACACTTGCATCACCTTCAAATAGCGATCATGGAAGTAGAAGGATAAGTTAAAGGGACCCCACATTTGTTTAGTTTAATGAATCTGCATTAATTAGCCACCTGACAAGGAGGTTTTCACGTTATACATGATAAAACAACAACATTAAATTCTCCAGTAAGCCACTGGAAAACATATAAGCTCTGATGTCATTTAGCAATGGTACTATGTAGAAGCATCTTAAACTAACACCCAGATCAAATAGTAAATACTGCTTTTTCAGTTTGGCTATCTTAACAGTCACTAAACCACCTGGATGGCTAAAAGGCAAAGAGCAATATGGAAAGTGACGTAGTATACATCTACATCTGCTACTAGCTGATAGTATAATTCTGAATTGTTTTCTCATATACTATATGTGGAAAGATTATTTTGCAAAAAAACTGAACATTTAATTTTTTCTAAGGATTGAGAAAGCATTTTGTTGTTTAAAGCTAGAGATGGAATTTAAAGTATAATATCTTTGTATCAGGCATATGGGGTCACACTACTGTTTATGGAGGGATTGTAGAAGGAGAAAAACTTCCATAGGAGTACCAGAAAGGTTTCTGATCATGGGATCTTTCTTTTTGGTTTCAGGTTCTCTTTAAAAATATTATTTTCGAAAAACAATATTCATGTAAAATTTCCAAAACACAAAAATGCACATGGAGGCAGACGGCTGATCTATAAATGTGTGATTGTCACCAAACTAAACAAAAGAGGCCGGATCGAGCGACTGTTTTATCATCTTTATGGTTGGTTATATGGGTTATTGGTTACTTCCTAGAAAATCTCTTTAAAACCCAACACCAGGAAAGAAACTTGTTTTTAGCTTTGGGCAGAGTGGGGAAGGGATAGAACCTTTGTCATGTTTTTATGCCATCTGTGTCACAATTGTGGAGATTTCCCCTCATTTCCTGTTGGAACAAATCTCTTTAGTGGGGACACAAACAGTTACAATCATTTTTTTAAATAAAATGAGGACTAGTTAGATCATCTTTGTCAAATTATTGTCTGGCTCTCACACAGGAAGGATGGTGAAAGCTCGCCAATGGGGCAGTGATCAAACTCTAGGCTGCACTCCTCACAGCAATAATGACCAATGGTAATGAAATGGTGCTCGTAATGACAGCAGCAGATGGCGCCATGCAGAGTAGCCATGAACTAAAGAGAACTCGCCAGCACTCCACTGAATGTAAAATAAACAGCTTGGATTATTCATAAAAGTGTCACATAGGTTGATAACCCAATGTTTTTTGGGTCACTCAGGGTCCCTTTCTCAAGGAAACATGTTTTATTTCACTTTAAATGGAGTGCTGAAAAATTCTCTTCAAATTTTTATCTTGTCAATGCCAAGAAAAACTTGACAGCATTATTTACTCTTATGTGTATCCAAAACGTTAAAAAAATCTTTTGGCTGGAGTTGAGCTTTACATTATGTTGCTCATTGTTCACATTCTCATACTTTAAGGCAGTGAATCCATAGCTGACAGATTCAACTGAATCCAGTTTTTTTTTATCATCTGTGCTACAAGATTGTAGACCAGTGCTTGTCCTTCGATCAGTAGCCCAAAGAAAAGTTCATGGTTTTATAAGGTATGACAAGATAACTGGGCTAACCATAATACATCCATTTAAAGGATAAACTATGACACAAAGTTTATAAAATTATCTCGGTTGACCATATTTAAAAACACAAATAAATTAGCAGTTTCTCGTAGAACATTTTCTCAGTTTTGTACTATTAGCACTCTATCAATGTGGATTAGTTCTCTTACATAGTACTCAAAGACAATTGTTCAGTCAGACCATCAAGTTGATGGGATGACACTCTATCTCATAAGTAATATATAGGTGTCTTGCTGCACTCCTTACCGGTATAGGATATTCCTTGAAATCCTGGTGGGTGCTGGTATTGACCACAGATGGTGCCATGAAAATATACAAGTTTTCAAAGGGATGTCACCAGCACACCATTTAAGTGAACTCAACAAAAGTCCGTCTATTAGTGGAGTCCTGTCATTCCAGTACAAGCGCTTTCAGGGCCGCATTAGGCTTATTCTGAGCCTGATGAAGGGGTTCCTGTGCGGCCCCGAAAGCACTTGTACTGGAATGACAGGACTCCATTAATAAATGGAATTTTGTTGATTTCACTTAAATGTTGTGCTGATTACATCCTTTTGAAGACATTCTATCTCATAGTACAAGAATCTCTTTTTATGCATAATTGCCAATAGTCCTTGCTCCTGCAGGACAGTTCCAGTGTTTTGGACATTGTTTATTTTTTCTCCTACTATACCAAAAAAAGGGGCACATGCTGCATTATTCTGCAGGGAACTGGATGGCACCGCAGCACACTGCACTGATGTGTAGAGGCCTGAATAGAGTGCACAATTTGTACACTCCAAATAAAGTTAAAAAAAAGTAAAAAGTGTGATGCACTGAAACAGTGCATCAGACCACCTCCACATCAGACCTCACTCAGCACACTAGTTAATACTCAACATTTTAGCATGCAGGCTAGTCTAAGCGAGCCCTAAAACTTGCATAAAAACACATGTAAACGTGTATCAATGTACTACTGAACTCACTTGCGTTTTTTTTGAGTTTTAATGCACCCTATGGTGTGAATGCACACTAAAGGAGGAAAAAAAACATAAAAAGAGGAAAGAGATGGACAGCCTAATATTTTCCTATACTGGCCTGATAAAGCATCTAGGTAAGACTTTTGTCATCAGGGACTTAGAGAGCCCCACAGTAAGTTCCAAATGACAATATTTGGCCCCTGGAGTGAAGGTTGGGCACCAAAACTCTAAAGATTATCACACACCAGTATCAAATTAAAGGAACTTTAAATTACCAGCATATCCTATCCTGTTTGAACATCAGAACTGTAATAGAAATACATACTAGAGTTGCTTTTGATAATGCAATGAAAGCTTACTTTAAAAAAAAAAACACAAAAACCTTTCATATAGTGAGTGCTGCCTTCTTTCTGTCTCTTTCCCTGCTGCTTGAAATTATACAGTCTTGATTTTTCAATGCAATATACATGACATGAATTCTCAATGCATCATGCATCCCATGATGCATAGCTTCCAGCAAGTAATGATATTGTTAAATAGTTCAGATGTTGATTTGTAGTTCAGAAGGCTGGCTTTGTGAGAGTGACACAAGGATGTGCATATTTACAGAAGTGAGTTAAATTGTGTCAATGCATTGAGGAAATACATCCTATGAGCACCTTTAGTAAGTAAGTTTACAAACTTCTAGATCAATATGGTTATTAGGAGTGGGGTAGAACTTATGGAAAATCATTATAGTAATACATATTTGTTGTTACTTTTTGACCATAAATACCCTTCAAATTCAGTCAGGTAGGCCCTCACACTTCATAGTTATTGGTACATTTTGCTGGCACATCATATCTTAGAAAAATGTAACTAGTGCATCACCATCTTAAGGGAATCGGTTGAGAATTTGTAGAGTGTACAGTACCTGTGCTGTTAGTTTTGAGATAAATTATTTTAACTTTAGACGTTTGGTAATAACTCTCCTTTAAGGTTTGCTACAGTTTAATTTATTTTTAATCATAAATCTCTCCATGGCTTTCTGCTAATCCACTGTCAAAGTGGTTATTGAATTTGTACTTTGTGAAATGAATGAGAACATCTGACTTTAGAGGAAAGTAGATTGGATACTTATTGGCAGAGCATCCTTTCTTCATATCACTAGGATTGTCAGCCGGTGACAGACACTGCAAGATGAACAGTGCACAGAACAGGACATATTTCAAGAGCACCATGTGCTAGGAATAAGCAAATAGCAAGTAACAGAAAGAGATAATATTAAAGCCATTTTTGGTAAGAAAAAAACACATTCACTTTTAAATGAAAAAAAAAAATGTGTTGCAGATAATTACTTTCTTTTGTTCTGTGTATAATTGAATATACAGCATGCTTTGCTAAAAAACGGAAAATTGTATCATACTTACCAGTAATTTTCCTTTCTTGGTGCCTATCCATAGCAGCATACAAACGATAAGCTCCGCCCCTTATCCCTATCCACAGGACCAGTAAAAATCTTTAAAAAAAAGAGAGAGAGACTCCCCCTGCATTCTTGTAACTATGCGTCAACAAACAGGGTGGGAAGTATGCTGCCATGGATAGGCACCAGGAAAGGAAAATTACTGGTAAGTATGATACAATTTTCCGTCTTCCTGTTGCCTTCATGGCAGCATACAAACGATAAATAACAAGCTGACGGGGTGGGCAAAAGCGATGCCAACGAAGACATTCCATTGAGCAAAAGACGCCTGGACAGTCCATCGCCCAAAATGCACTGCGTCAGAAGGCCCGGATCAATCCCGTGAAGCCTGAAAAAGGCATGATGGGAGTACCAGCTCACCGCCTTGCAAATGGGTCCCATCGGAACCCTGGCCCGTGAAGCCCATGAGGTTGCCACAGCTCTCGTTGAATGAGCCCTCACCCCATCTGGTGGCCGCCCACATATCAGCCAAAAAGCTCTCTTTGTTTTTTTTTCTACTCACCCGTTTAGTTGTCCCCTACCTTAAAGCGGATGGCTGTTCTTGCAATCATGGTGAACGGCTCATGCTGATGGAAGGAAGCGATTATCAGGCAGGGATCTGCAGTGAAGGCTGCACACATCAGCAGGAAAAACTCCAAAATACGTGACAGCAAAAAACGTGATCCAGGCCCAGAAGACCAAAGGACTGCTATGCCGGCCTCACTCGTCCAAATAGGGATTCTAATCAACCCCCTCAAAAAATTCGCCCCCTCTTCTTTAAAATTGCAAAAAAAGGGCAATCTTGCCCATAACAAAGATGGCTACCTCAGTCGCGGGCCACGCATGCGCGAAAGCGGCGACGGCGTGGGCACAGCGACGTCACCCGCTTTCTGGTAAAACAGCTGGAGAGAGCGGGCACCGCACCTAAGAGGACCCGGGCAGCTTAAGAGACGGGTCCCCGCAGCGCCATGCTGAGAAGGAGAGCCATGGATGACCGAGGGGAGGCATCACAAGTCGCGAGGTGAGGACCGAGGGAAAAGGACGCAAAAGAAAGATTTAACAATAGGAAGAAAAAAAAAGCAGAAAAAAGCGAGAAACAGATCCCTACCTGGGCTCCTGCACAACAGCCCTGTTACTCACTACCACACCGCTTGTAATCCTATTTAGGATATATGCAGGACACAACGCACCCCCAAGAACTGCCAGAAGGGGTTCCCAGTCCTAAAGGTGCATTTAGCCACCCAGGAACCATAACCACACCTGGGAGAGGCTGAACCCAGGCGGCACTGCGGCACTTTATGACCCAGAGGTAGGGACGACATAACTGGTCGCAGGTAGAGACACGAGGAAAAAAAAAAGAGAATGCAGGGAGAGTCTCTCTGTCTCTTTTTTATAGATTTTTACTGGTCCTGTGGGTAGGGATAAGGGGAGGAACTTATCGTATGTATTCTGCCATCAAGGCACCAGGAAATGAGTGTTAAGTGGGAGAGCATATCCACTATGATCACATAACCTGCCCCTGTGTTATAATATGCATATCCACCTGCAAGACATTTTCTTTTCGATCTGTTCTGTAGGTGCTCAGAAGAACTATTTCACCTTGCAAAACTGACATTGATATGTGGCAGCAATTCTTTACCACACTGCCTGGTCCAAATACAGTCACCACCTAGATTTAGCTAAGCAAATAGGTAAGAGCTATAGGGCTTGCTTCTGTTGGTCAGGTCTAGGTTCAGCATGTTATGTGCCCAAAAAAAGGGGTCAGCTGCCTACCTAAATATACTGAATGGCCACGTGTTTCCATCAATGGATTATTTCTTCCCTGATGGCACGGGCATATTCCAAGATGACAATGCCAGCATTCATCGGCCTCAAATTGTGAAAGAGTGGTTTGGGGACCATGAGACATCATTTTCACACATGGATCGGCCACCACAGAGTCCAGACATTAATCCCATTGGGAATCTTTGGGATGTGCTGGCGAAAACTTTACGCAGTGGTCCGACTCCCCCATCATCACTACAAGCTTTTAGTGCATAATAAATGCAACTCTTGGCAGAAATAAATGTTTTGACTAGGGATGCACCAATACCGGTGCCGATACTGACTTGGGCGAATGCTCGTACTCGCCCAAATGCTTCAATACATAACCCTTATACTGGAACTTCGAGTCAGAGGGAGACCTCCCTCTGGCTGGCAGTGCCACAAGGGAGCATGGAGCCGGCTTCCGGCCAATCAGAAAGCCGGGCAGCAGGTTATGACCCGCCTCCCAGCTACCTGATTGGCTAGGAGGCTGGCTTCACTTATTGCTATGCAGCCTGGCTTCCTGTCCAACCAGGAAGCCGGGTGGCACACCATGACCCTCCTCCTGGTTTCATAATTGGTCAGCAAGCCAGCTTTCATAATTGGTCAGTAAAGCCAGCATCCTAGCCAATCAGGAAGCCGGGCGGCACGTCATGACCCTCCTTCCTGATTGGCCAGGAAATCAGGCTGCCTAGCAACAAGTGGAGCCATATTCCTAGCCAATCAGGAAGCCGGGGTGGCATGTCATGACCCCCCTCCGCGCTTCCAGGATTGGCTAGGAAGCCGGTCTTCCTGATAATCCAGGCCTATGGACACTTAGTGAACTTGAGAAACTCTTGTCCATATGGCTGCCTTGATCAATAAAAAAAGCAACTTATTTTAAACCTTGATGTTAGATTGAGACTGTCAAAGAAGCTTCTTAAGCCTTGTACACACCCACACCTATCTACCCTCATAGTACAGCCCTAGTGGACGTGGGGGGGGGGCATACCTATACTGCAAATAATGTATAATTTGGAAAATATGTCTTTATCCACTGCATGTTGGTAGTGTCCTGAATACCACGTTAGTGCTATGCTGTGTCCAGACAGCTGTAGAAATGTGCATCAGATTGTCTAAATTGACATAATATGAAGGTCAAAGGTTACCCTTTGATCAGCAGATTAAAGTAACAACGTAAATATACAATGTGATAATAATGATATTACATTGTATTTCAGAGTGAAGCTTCTGAACACTCTTCAGAAGCTTCGGCTGTAAGCTCAGCACCGCCCCTGGTTATCTCTGTTGTGGCTGTGCGTGCGACTTTGTGTCAGCCTGACACCCCTGAGCGCCATGTGGATCACCTGAGCTGCTCAGCTCGCACTCACATGCTGTTCCTGCCGCCTGAGACTCAGATAGAGAGCCCTGAAATGTATCCTCTGTGGAGGAGCGCCTCGCATTATCTATGGACCTAGGTGAGTTTGTAAGAAAGGTTTAACTGCTTGTCACCTCGCTCTAGACAACAGTGCCCTGCCGTCTGATGCAATAGGGTGGCTGCTCTTACGGCCGCTCCTGGGGTATATCCTGCCTCATTGGGGTTGCGCCTCCTCCTAACTTTGCTCCTCTGTTCGATCAGGCACCCAAGTAGAGTCAGTGACCTCATCATCATCATCCCCTCTGTCCTCGTCACTGAAGCCAACCTGGTAGTATGCTGCGGCTGGGGGAACATGAGTGCCAGTTTGTTGTCCATCATTGGCACTCCCTCTCTCTAGGCTATGTTACTCCCTTCCTCAACCACAGAGCCAACATCAGACCATTGTAATTGCTGTGCATCCTCCAGCAGCATGTCACTAACACTGTGTTCAAACAATTCAGCTGACTCCTCCATGCATAATGGTGGGGCTACGGCAGGAGAAGCTGTGGACAAGGAGGCAGAATGAGTGGACCCAAGTGTTTTGTGGGGGCACAGTGTGGGTGTTCAGCATTTCAGATCCCTCCCTCACCAGCATGTTTACTGCTGCTTTTTATTCTCAGCACTGCTCCAGTAAGGAAGCAATGTCCTGCACCCCCATTACCACCACCACCACCACGCACATGGGATTTTCATATAAACGAGCTGTGGGCACAAGATAACAGGAAAAGGCTGCTGGGCAGAAGTAGTGACATGCAGACTCAGCGAGCCTCCCAGTACACAGCCCAGGATAGTTGGTTATGCATATTCCTTTAAACAACTTTGACTACTGGATATTATTAGAAGGTTTGTGGTCTGTGTGACAGCACAAATATTTAATCACTATACTCATTGATGCTTGCTTTGTACTGGTATTCCACAGGTCAGGCACATGTGCATGCAAATTCAGACTCATTCCTTTTAAAACTTTATGCAAAAAATAGATGTAATTGTCACCCATTGTTATTTATAAGGGAACTGATATTTTGATAGGAGGGCTGGTGGTTTTTAATGGAAGTTTGTGAGGTTAGGAGGTTTGAGTAGTTTGCTGTCTTCTCTTCTGTATCTATCACAATTCAAATTAATAAAGAGAATGCAAAAATAATATATACATGCATAAATGATCTGGCTTTAATCTTCTGAAGTTAATCCTAGAGTGAAAGACCTCAGTCACAGAGCTTTTAGAATGTCATATAATAGCTTTCTGAATGTTCAGGCTCCTACCAGGAAAATGAACGCCTGCAATTCAAGAAAAAACAATATGGCTTGGAATGTTATTATATTCTTTTTACAATACACTTAGCTAGAGCATTCCTCACATTTGATTTTTTTTTATAGGCAATCCTGTGCAGGTATGTTGGAGAAATTGAATTGAGTCCCCTGGGAGTTTCAAGCAGCTGGGCTTTAACCTAGTCCCACAATAAGTATCCAGCGGTCACTAACGCAGAGCAAGAACTGATTTTTTTAGCTGGCGCTATTGCCTTTAAAGGATGTGAAAAATGAATGAGTAGAAAATGAAAAAACATATAATCTTCACACTGGAAATGTAAAATGTAGCTGATATTGTTTTGATGACCTTTTTCTCCATGAAATGTTGTATATAATCAAATACTGAAATACAAAAGAATGTTCTTTCTTCTTTCATTTTGCCAAAAGGCATTAATTCTATGATTGATATTTAAATACTCTACAATGTATGTGTTAAAGTTCATAAAAACTTTAGTAGAAAGCATATTGTATACAGATGGCTAGCGATCTCTTTTGAAATTCAGTACAAATGTTTATGAGAAATGTAGCAAAGAAAACAGTTTCCTACAGGCACCATTCCGATTCCATAGTTGTTTGGTTTCGTAACACAGCGTAGTGTAACACTAGCCCTGCAGGGGCTACGAAAAAAAAATTCTGATCTATGACTGGACCCAACAACACACTTTAATCCAGTAACAATAATGGGGCTTTATTATAGCAAAGATAAGCCCTAAGGAATAACTGGTTGGACAGATTTGACAGTGGTAACAGCAGAAGAACGGCAGTGGAATAATTCAGTAATGCAGTAAAGTGAATAGGGTTGGTGTACGTTCATTTGAAAAAGCTTTGCCTGAAACAATAGGCAAGTGGAGAATGACAATGACGGCAGTAAATAACACAAATCAATACAGTAAACATCCTCCAAACCTGAGGCTAACTATTGGGGCCTAACTAGAGTCAAATAGACCTTAGCTAGCCACTGACCAGTGGGTATATATGCACAAAGTTTGCCAGCATTGGAGGCTCTAAACTCTGTAGAAGTGTGTTCAACCTTCAAGGGAAGTTAATTGTAATTCAGAGGGTAAGTATAGCTTTGCAAAGTGTCCCAAACAGCAGACAGTAAAAAGGATGAGCAGTTCCCCTATAAATGAGCTCCTCCAAAAGTAGTAGTCCCTAAACAGGTGTAGGCAAAGTTTAACACACAACACACCACTCCGACGAGATGTCCACCCAGATTGTTTGCCATTTAATGGTTGCTTCTGCTGGTGGATGATAGTGGATGAGAGGTAGCCCCACTGCAAGGATTATTTGTCATTTGCCCGAACTTCTTCATTAACATTTCTAAATTTGCTTGCCATGTCAGAGTAAAACCACAAACAATGGACATGGATAGGATATTACTAAATGGTACTGTATAAAAGCATCAGTGAACCATACATGAGTTGTTGCATTGGCTATGCATGGATCTTTGAGCACAGAAGTTTAGGAACTAAACGTCTGTGATTCTATATGCTGGTGCCTAGAATACAGATTCCAGCAAAACACACTGTACATATGCTGACTTCTTCATACAACATCATAATAAACGGGGTTTGTTTGACATGCTGTTTCACTTGGCACATGTATGCTTCAATGCTTAGTAAGTTTGTAAAGTTATCCCTTTTTTAAATACAGATTATTTTTCAAAAAGATTTCCATGAACACTCTTTGGTGTACCTTAGAGGAATAGAAGGCACAAAGGAAACATTATTTGAGTGTTAACGTGCGCCATATGCAATGAAGTGCAACTGAAGCCAAACATTTTTTTTAATTTTGGATAGAGCAGAGAGGGTTAAAACATCTGTCAGGTTGTTATTGCAGTCTGTGCGACCCTTGGGGAGATTCACCCCTCTATTTGTCCTTGTGACCAGTATCGCTGAAAGTGAAAGAAAATACCAACTTTGGGTTGTCATCAGAACAGAAATAAATGAGAACACTAGTACTGGTGACCCTGCTGACCACCAGGGGTTTCCCCTCACTTTGGAAGGAGTTCCTCTTACTTCCTGGTGGGGCTATCAAACAGGAAGTGAAGGGAAAACGGCCAAATTGGCCCTTACTATATCCAAAACTAGAAAAATAAAAAAGTGATAGCTTTAGTTCTTTAACCATCAGTGTATGATCAGGTACAGTGTTGTCCCTTGCCTTTTTGCCGCCTGATGCAGGCGGGGGATTTTGGTGGTGGTAGTAGAGTAATGCTGCCCTGCCCAGCTTGGCATCCCATCCAGCTCCTAGCAACTGATGACATCACTGGTTGCCAGGAGCTATGCGGGATGCAAGCCAGAGCATCCCAGGTTGCTTAGAGCTGTGCAGGGAGATGTGTATGGCCCTGGGATGCTCTGGATGGAAAGGGGGCGGCACACTGCAAACATTGTGCAGCAGAGCCATGCCACTCTGCCTGCTCCCCCCTATGGTACGTCAAAGAGAAGTCACCTGAGGCAACAGCCTCAGGCTGCCTCATTATAGGGATGGCCCTGATCAGGTACATAGGTCTATGGACTGCAATCACTATGCATGTTGGCCTGCAATCCAAGTATACCCTAGTGATTTATCCATTCTCTTTTTCATTTTCATTAGGATTCACACTATTGTACTGAGGTAACATGGCTGGCACGTGTTGGTGGGGGTGCTGGGCCATTCATGTCATGCAGGTAGATTTAACGTGTTTTCCTCAGGGTCACAGGAGGACATACAGAATACTGTGTCCTTCCCGTGACCCAAAACTCAGTATATAGCAGGCTAAGGCAGTATATAGCAGGCTAACTCAGTATATAGCAGCTTTGCCCGCCCCCACCCCTGGAGGAGGGGAATCCCTCTGGGGAGCGGTGACCGACAGTCACCACTCTCTGCAGGGAGATGATTGGGAAGTGAGGTTTTCACTCACTTCCCGATTAATAGAGCCGACGTGTGACCGTTTTAATGTCTCGCATCGGCTCTAACTATGGGGATGAGTGTTATTCACTCACCCCATAGTTTTCCTTTAATGTGGGAATTGTATCTGTACATGTTAAGGGCCTTTCACACTATCTGGATTCAGGCTGCGCTGGCCGTTTACTCCAGCAGAGCCCAAATGCAAGACAAGGCAAATTGCCTTCTCATGAATGGGCTTGGTTCACACCACCACCACATTCTGGTGGTGTGCACTTAAAAAAAATAAAAGACATGCAGCACGCAGTACAACCGCATTCCACCGTGGTGAGCCCATAGAACTTAATGAAATATCACTTGTGACATTTCAATTAAGTTCTACAAAGAAAAAGAAAGAAACAGTGCAATGAGGCTCAATTGAGTGCATTGGCACTGTTCGGGAACACGCACACAAGCAGCCGTGCGGTTGAGCGCGGTTGCTGGTGTGAACATACCCAAAGGCTGTGCAAATTACCAATGACAACTAACAAGGTTTTAAAAAATAGTGGGCCTGGACTGGAGCGTAACTAGAAATCACACAACCCCCTAGCAAAATGTTGTATGGGGCCCTGTGATTTCTAGTTATACCCCTTGCAGAGCCCACTTGAGATCCCACACAGCCCACCTGAGGGTGACCCTGCAGAGCCCACCATAGACGCTCTATGGTGGACTCATCCTCAGGTGGGCTGGTCGCACTCCTTACCTGTCCGCCTCCTCTTCCTCCAACGCTCGCTGATGGGCCCCGCCTCCTCCTCCGTCGCCAGGCCCGCCTCCTTCTCAGTCACCGGGCCCCGCCTCCTCCCCTGCTGTCGACCACGGGCCCAGCCTCCTCCTCCACTGCCGGGTCCGGCCTCTTCCACCACCGCTGCTGGCTCTCATTGACTCAGCAGCGGCTCTGGAGACGGACACGCTGCGGCACAGATTACGGTCAGCGATCTGAACAGCAGCGCATTCTTTTTCAGAGCCACCAGTGAAAGCCACCAGCAGAGGATGCCATAGCGACCCAGGCGGTCCGCTCGGCATCTGGCCGGGCCCCACTGTGCCCCGGGCTCCATAGCGGCCGCCTGGGTCGCTATGACGATTGTTAGGCCACTGGGCCTGGAGGAGACAGCAAAATAAAAAAATATGAAAAAGAGAAAAGGCAGTTAAGTCAAGCTGGTGGGGGAGATGAAACATGAACAGCACATACAGTATACAGTTACAGATAGAAAAAAGGAACGTGCGCTCAGGGGAGGCAGAGCCTCACCTAGTATTATGCAGGAAAAAGCTAGTCTGAAGCTGACAGCTTTTTCTCCATTCAGGTCGGCTTGTTACAGGTTACACAGCAAGGAAAGCCTCCCCACTGTGTAACCTTTCATGCATGGAGCGCTGCCTGTTAATTACAGGCAGTGCTGCATCCGGCTTTTGACAGGTAGTTAGGTTACACAGCAGCGGGCTTCCCCACTGCTTGTGTAACCTAACTTAGTGAAGCAAGAGCTGTCACAGCATCTACTCTGTGTTAGAGGCATGAGCTCTGTGGATAGCTTGGACTAATAGCAAAGCGCCATTGGTCCAAGCTGTCCAATCAAAGAAAAGGAAAAAAACAGTGAGGACATCGATCTCGATGCCTCACCAGTGACGAGCAAGTGAGGGACAGGGAGGCTCCTCCCTGTCTCCTCCCTTCCTCCTCCTCACACAGCTTGGTTACCAAGCTGGGGGTGGGGCTTCGTCGGGACGGGGGGGACTTTGGTGGGATGGGGCGGAGCTTCGGTGGGACAGGGGCGGAGCTCCGGCGGGCTTGGGGGTTGCCTCACCCAGCACAGAAGGCACGGCAGGTCACTGATAGAAAATGTGAACTTGCACTTTTGCATTCCCAGCAATGACAACAGATTGTCAACTACTGTGTAGTGGTCTGAAATATGTTTTCTGGAAACACTGATTCTCACACCTTGTATGTATCCAAAGTAAATTAACTGAGTTGTAAAGTCCCAGCGTATACTATCCTGTTACAACATCGGCCTCGTAAAAGGAATACATAATAGAGTTGTTTTGATAATGCAATCAAAGCTTACTTGAAAAAAAAAATCCCTTTTTGTAGTAAGTGCTGCCTCCTGTCTACCCATCACTTTTTAACAACTTCCTGGATTTCCAGTGTGCTTTGTGTCTCCTTCCCTGCTGATGCAATCTCAATTTCTCAAGACTACATATCCCATGATGCATTGTTTTTAGCAAGCAATGATGATGTTACGTTGTTCAGACATTGAGTTGTAGTTCAGACGACAAGCTTAAGCTGGCCACACACCTATAGATTATCTGCAGATTTTTGCATGCTTTTAAAACACCTGAATGATCTGATTGGACTCCGGTATTGTTCAGGTATTTTGACAGCCAGCGGGGCCGCCTAGCAAGATACTGAAGCTTGGCCCAGTGGGAGATTCCTCCATCCACACAGTTTAGCGTAGATGGAGGGATCTGTTGCACTTTTTCCATCTGACCATAGAAAAATCTGCACATAATCTATAGGTGTATGGCCAGCTTTAGTTAGAGCAGTGACACAAGGCTGAGTGAAATTGTCTCAGTGCAATGAGGAAGAACATCCTATGATCATCTTCAATAAATATGTAGCGCCCTCTAAAATGTCGCTATTCAATTTAGAGATACCTGGACTGTAACCAGTCTAGATACTGATTATACAGAGCTCTGCATTCTATAGGTGTCCCTGAGTCTGCTGGATTGATTGCTCCTCCTGTTGCTGAGGAAAAGGGAGCCTTGGCATACAGTGAGGGAGGATCCACCCTCAGGTTATGACTATGCACCTGGCCCTAGCCAATCCCTGAGTAGGATGACTCAGAGGCATGGTTGAGGGCAGGTGATAAAAGGTCTGGGGACATTGTGGAGAGCTCTCTTTCCCCTAGGGGCCTCGCCCTAGGAGGACTGTGTGTGATGCAGAGCAAATGGCCTGGGCCTCAGCACATGGCAGGTGCTGAGGGGCCTGGAGGCCTAAGGATACACTGATACTTCACTGGGCCCATACACGTGGCAGGTGTTGGGTGCCTTGTTCTAAGAAGATACTCTCATTTAACTGGAGTGCTCCTTGGCAGTTGCAGATGCTGAGGGCACAGAAGTTCCAGATCCTAAAGAGGAAAATACCTGATGGAAGCTGGGTCAGAGGAGGAGTCCGCTTGTTGAGGGGTACCGCAGAGGAGCTGGTGCGAGCGTCCGTCTGGGACCCACAAGGGAGAGCCCTCACCCTATTCCAGGTATCTGTTCACAGTACTACTACTACTACTACTATTGGTCTCTGGGACCAGATCGCAGTGATTTCGGCCTTAGCGGTTGCTAGGGGAGAAAGCTGTCCTCAGAAGTATTTCCTATGGCATCCTACAGACCCTAAACCCTCTCTCTCCTATTGATGTTGCAAATAAATACCCTAAAAAGACCCTAAGACTCGAGCCGTTCTGTCCGTGAGTGTCGGTGTGCTGTTGCTGATCAAAGGGGACCGGTAGCTGGAACCAACAGGTAGGAGAACGTATTTCAAACTCAGCGGCTCCTTCGGGGGTGAGCGCTACAAATACATTTACAAACTTCTAGATCGATTAGGACTGGAATAGATTCACTATAGAAATACATTAATTTTTAGTTTTTAACCATAGATGGCCTTTAATTGAATTATAATGAATTGCACACATATAAGACACAGTCCTAATTGCATCCCCTTTATGTAGAAATGCCATTGGTGCCTTTTAGAAAAATATCTTCCTTTTAAGCAAAGGCAACATATTCCCGTTGCAGACTAAACGAACAGAATGTCTAGCACATCAACAAATATCTAAGGAAAGTGTTATGTTGTGTGAAGCGCTGGCTTGTATACATATTCCATTATGTTAGTGAAGTTATTAAATATGACAAGAGGATATTCCAAGAGATATGGAAGAGGCAGGGGCTATAATCACATCAGAACTGGCACGCGGACTGTAATGTCAAAGCTCTGTATGCATAAAAGCCTGCTCCACAGTCCAGTAAAGGTAATGAATTAGGGCTACTGTGCTTTGAATGCCAAATAAGAACACCTGTGCCTATTCTGTACAATGTCCGTGGCTGGGAAAACAACACACTGTGATAAATATTTCAGTGTTATTATTGCCTTATGATTCAGCCATCTCATGACATTGCCTGAAGCAATACAGAATCTACTTGGGAAAGCAATAGCTGGTAATAGCAAACAGATGCAGTCTACAGGGATACAGCTACCTATAATGTTGTTCCAGGATGAATTCATATTTTTGCCTGTGATTTTGTTTGATGACCTATGTCAATACAACATTAGAAAGGGGGAAGCATACTGCAAGTGTGGTGGAAACAGGAAATATGTTTATATACCACATTGTCATGACGTGCCCTGCACAACTGATGCTTTGTCAGTTATTACTGTCATGCATCTAGGCTGCATAAACCTGCATAAACAGTGATGGTAAAGGGCTTATTCTTAATCTTTTAATAGTCCTATTCAGGGGCGTAACTAGAAATCACAGGGCCCCATAGCAAAATTTTGGATGGGGCCCTGTGATTTCTAGTTACGCCCACCTGATAACCCAAACAGCGCACCTGAGGGTGACCCTGCAGAGCCCACCATAGACTCTCTATGGTGGGCTCTGCAGGGTCTCAGGCGGGCGGTCAAGCCCTCTTACCTGTCAGCCCTGATCCTCTGTCCGCCTCCATCTCCTCCATGATCGACTCCTCCGTCACTGGGCCCCGCCTCCTCGATCGCCGGGCCCCGCCTCCTCGATCGCCGGGCCACGCCTCCTCGATCGCCGGGCCACGCCTCCTCCATCGCTGCCGATGACAGGCCCAGCCACCTCCTCCGAAGCTGCTGGTTGTCACCGACTCAGCAGCGGCTGTGAGAAGGAACGGAGCGTTCCTCCTCACAGCCGCCAGCAGCCTGGCTGTCCGAGTCAGATGCCATAGCGACCCAGGTGGCCCGCACGACATCAGTGAGATGTCCTGGCCGGGCCCCGCCGTGCCCCGGGCCCCATAGCGGCCGCCTGGGTTGCTATGGTAATTGTTACGCCACTGGTCCTATTTGCTTCAGCAAGAGTTAAAATATTCTGTGCTAGCAGCACGCTAGAGAGTCAGACCACTGCTCAACATAGAGTGAATCCATCTCCAGCAGCTAACACACCTCCTGCCCAGTGATCCAATCAACTGTGAAGGGGAGCATGAGCATTAATTTGGGTGCAGGAGGGGGGAAATCTAATTATCCCTGACCATTAATGCTTTGGGTGTAGGAAAGGAAAAATCTAATTATCACGGACTACTAATGCTTTGGGAGGATGAATCGTATTGCCTCTAAACATAAATGATGCTTTCAACTGTACTATGGTAATCGTGTTGCTCATTACATAATTCTGACCAGAGTGTGTACTCGGGCAAAGAGTTACACTTTTCTCTTTTTAAAGATGATTCTATGTGCTGAGGTGAATGTGTGTCTGTGAGACTGTCACTTGTGGCACAGCAACAAAGGTGTATTATGTGGGTACAAGTACAGTAGCATACGCATGCAGTGTATACAGCAAGAAGGTGACTCTATCTAACCATGCCCTTTAAGCAGCTCCGAATATTCATTGCAATGAAGCTATTTTTTCAGTATGCTTAGAGTGCCACATGTTGTCATAACTGACGTTTCCTGATCTTCATCTTTGCCCGATGATATGTAGTGGTACCTAGAAATAACCTTTTCTCCCCCTACCACACCCTCTCCTTTCCGCTATTTGTCCCCTCCCTTCCCACCACAACCAACTCTTCTCATCTCCTCCTCTCCTCTTCACCTCATCTGTCTTTTTTATTCCTTTTAGCCTCACCTTGTTTTTGAATTCCCACTCCACTCCTATTCTTTTTACTCTCACTGTTGCCTATATGTCAAACAAGCTACCACTGATAAGTTCAAATGTATTGTGTTCTTCTATGTGATATTTCTATTGTTACATTTTCCTTGTTCAAATACCTGTAATGTCTGTGAAGGTTCTCATTCATCCAGGCCATGGTATATCTGTAACAAATAAATCAAGGCAACTGGACTTGTTGTATTTTTCTTATAGAAGTTTCGCTGGTCATGTGACTAGCTTTCTCAATTCAGAATGAGAAAGCTAGTCAGATGACCAGGGAAAATGTCTTCAATAAAAATGCAGCAAGTCCAGTTGCCTTTGATTTTTAGAGCTGTAAACCTGTAATATTTGTACTAACTTCAACAAACTCTGATTTGAAAGAAAACTGACATGTTCCTCTGTCTCAAACTCTAAATTTGGAAAGTATTTTGGAAAGTAGGATCATTGGGCAGTGGGGACACCAGACAGCTGAAAACTTAGAACTCTACACTCTGGGTTGAGCAGTGGTCTGTCTCTTTAGCATACTGCTACCACAAGGTATTTTTCACGATTGCTGCAGCAAATATGACTGTTAAAATAAAAAAGAAGCCTTCAATTATTACTCTAAATGCAGCCTGGTGCGTTACAGTAATAGTTGGCAAAACTTCAGTTCTGCTTTAGTTCTCTGTGTGACTAAAGTTGCCATACATATCCAAATTCAGCCACTTCCTGATGAACAAGCTGAAATTCTAATGTGTGGCCCTGTCAGCAGCCTCCTGTCCAACATCCTTTGAAAAGAAGTTCGAAGGAGTCAGGTGTAAATTCTTAGCTGAACAATGACTGCAGTCAATCAGCTGATCAGATAATGAAAAAAATCTAACAGATACCTCCGTCAATGCTAAACAGTGTGGCTGGAGGAATCTGTTATTTTATAACCCTGCTGGCTGATTGAAAAAAAAATCAAACAATGCGGGCCGCTTTAGAGTCAAAAAGATTGTGTAGAGCTTTCGCATGGTAAATAAAGATAATTTAGGTGATATGCTGGAACATTCCCGAGCTTATAAATCACCGATTATTTCTTATATTTGTCTGCCTTGTCAACCCAATCAAGCTAACTAGTATTAATACAAATTGATTCATTTTGCTTATTGATCTCTCCTCCACATTTGACACAGATGACCACCCTTAGCTTCTGAATTCTGAATTCTCTTTGCATTTATGGTTTCCCTCATTAAAAATGTTAGACCTTGGTTCAATACTTGGTCTCTCTGTTTACCACCACCTGTGATGGACCTAGGGCTGCAGAGATTTATTGCCCCAGAGAACTTTGTTTGCTGCTAGTGTTTTCCTATTTAATATTTCATCTAAAGAGAGAACTTGTCAGTTTTGACTTGATTTGAACCATTTTTGTTAAGGCAGCAGGCTGTCTGGAGTGGCCATTGTTTAGGGTGATGTGATCAAGCTCTTGTCTAATTAAGGAATTCCAATGCGGCACAGCTGTCTGGGGGAGGGGATTGGTCAATGTAACACACTGAACTCTTATCTGATTCTGTGAGGTATAAACTCTGTGTGCTTTCTTCAATAAACCAGTTCATGTTTCCACTCCAAAGTCAGTGCTGTCTGATTCTTGGGGTAAACCCATGCTATATTCACTTGCTTCTGGTTCCAGCACCCAGGGAACAGGCTTAAGACTGAGATATCCAGTCGGGGTATCAGGAAGTCTGTCACACCACCCTTGGTAAATATCTCTTTCTTCAACCTTTAACTCTGAAAATTAAACACTGAACACATTGCAGATTTGTCTCCCACAATTAATTCAAGATTGCCATCAATTATTTTGTCATAGATGTTTGAGAGGTAAGTAATATTCAACCTAGATAAAACTGAACTTATTATCTTTACTCTCCTGCTAAAATCTTTATAAATGTAACTGGTACTCTCATTCCACATACCTCTCAATCATGTTGCCATGGTGTAACACTTTGTCTCATGCTTAATTTTTTTTGCATTCTCTCTAACTCTGACCATGCAAAAATACATGTCTTCTATTCAGCCTGCAAGCCGAATGAAAGAAAGCTAACAGATTCCTTCATCCATGCTAAACAACATGAATGGAGGAACCCCCCACCGGGCTAGTTTATTATAGCTAGCATTTGCCACTATCAGAACAACTGCACAGTGACTGCAGCTGATGGAGGATTGAGTAATCAACTTTGGTCGAGCCAGTAGGACCAACCACTGTTAGGTTAATTCCTGTAAATTGGCCAAAATTCTAACAATGTATGGCCAGCTTAGGTCTTCCTACTTCTACTTCAAAATCACTTCTTCCTAACCCAAGAAACCACCCCACTTCTAGTAAATACTCTAATTTCTCAGCTAAGGCTACAGCAACCTCATGCTTGGTCTCCCACTAATAAGACTCTGACCTCTATAATCTATAATCATAATAAAAATCTATAATCAAAACTTTTGCAAGATGTATCTGTCCCACCCAACCAGTTTAAATATTGGATTCTGTTCTATCACAGAAAAAAAAAGTTAAAATATTATGGTTTGCCTACAAAGAATTTACAGCTAATGCGCCAGCAAATTTCTGACCCACAAATACTCCCCAGACTGCCCTTAGTTCTTCAGCTTCCCTACCAATGTCCTCTTTATCCTTTAACTCATCTCATGTAAGGTTTCAAGATTTCCCTTACTCTGTCCCTATTATTTGAAATGATCATTCTATTAGATATTAGAAAATAGTTAAATGGTTCCTTTAAACCCAGCAATTCAAATTTGCCCATCCACTATCTTCTCTAACATAGACAACAATCCCAGTAACTGGCTCCTGTCACTTCCAGACACCTCCCCACCTTTTATATTGTAAGCTGATTGGTACTGGGCACTCCCCACCTCCAGTGTCTTGGTTATGATTTTTTGTAGTATTATATTTAAAGCTAACCTCTTTTTTTTCCCCACACAATCCAATGACAACACTGATCCTTTCTCTTCTTCCTCGCCGGCGGCAGTGGGTGATCTTTGCATTAGTGGCACTCTCATGATGATGCATGTGTGCTGCTCAGTCCAGGGTGTGTGATGACACAACTCCAGGGGTCTGGTTCTATCAACATGAGCTCACAGGAAGTGGGTTGACAGATGATGGCTGTCATTCTAACTGAAAGACTATTGATATCTAGTGGCGAAGAAGAAATACTGCATGGGGCAGCTCTTGCAAGTGCAGTGAAAGTTGCAATTTTTTTATATTTTACAAGGCAGCATTTTTTTTTAAATCCTGAATTTCAGATTTAAAATTAAGAATACAAATCATCATTTATGATTTAACTTTCCAAGTTCCTTTAATTTATGAATTAATGTAAAAAAATGTTTTCTTGAAATACTAAAATAATAGCATATAGCAGAAAACAAAAATGAAAGGGGTGAAAGTCTAGAAGATAACATTGATGCTAATCAGCCAGTAGTAAAACGTATCATATAAGCCGTGACAAGCGTATAAAAGAGACAAAGCCCCGTTCATTCTGCTTCAGTTGTGCGGACTCAATTTGCACTTTTAAAAAGTCAGTGCTATTTTAAAATTTGTCTGTACAGACTGCCGCTCTGGAAAGCATTTATAATATCTAGCACTGTACCCCTGACAGCCCAGACAAAGGAGGAAGTGCTTGTGTCTGTAATGCCACTTAAATGCTAAGGGAAGTAAATTATGTCTTTGACTAGTGTCAACCCTATCTCCCATCAGCTGAGTCCATTTATAAAAAGCCTTCACTTTCTGTCACCGCACTAAACTGGCTTTTTGCATACAAATATCTCTGATGCATTTTAGAAAATCAAGTGCACAGTTATAGTACAGTAACAAGAATTATCAACCATATTACCTTACAGCAAAATCATTTTCACATTCTTTAAAGCTTCCTCTATTCGGTGTATATGAATAATGACATACGTGACATACATTTTATTAGACAACTTTTCATAAAGAGCAGGCATTGATGATTTATCAAAAACAATTCAAATTTCAGAATCTCATCGGCACAACCGTTACATGGTAATTGTCAAATGCAAAACATGTTGCATTGTTTTGATACAAACAAGTGAAATACATAATAAGGAACAACAATAGGAAAAAAGAGAACTGAGTCAGTGGAGACAGAAAATTCTCTGTAAATAATATCCCAACTACAATTCATAGATTATATATAGTATTATATTTAGCAAAGTGTATAATGTACACTTATTATTGAGACTGTGTCCATATCTAAGCACAATCACCTACTGCAGAGAAACCACAGAAAACATGGGATAGTCATGCAAATCCATCAGGCCCGTTCAGAGGCACTGTAGTGTAGCCTTCAAGTGTTTTACGCATCAACACCCATTTTGGGGTCTACAGAAGTGATTGGCAACATAGTTGTAAACACATGTGGTGCTGTGTATATGGCCAACAGACAAGAGCATGCACACTGCTAATGCATGTTGATATATGTTATAGAAAATGTATATCTAGCTTAAGGCAGCGCTAAGTGCATTGACTTTGCCTAAAGTGAGGAAGCTCATAGCGATGAATCAGTTACTGTTTACGTCTTGTGTCAATAAAATAATCAAAATACGATCTCAAGAGGTACTGCCCTTTGCCCTACCTAAGTTCATGTGTCCCTCAGTTCAGAATACTGGACTTATCTTGTGTAAAAGTGGAAGGTTAATTGGCTCCTGTCTAAATCGGGCCTGCATGCATGTGAGATAGGGACCTTAGAGTGTAAGCTCCTTGAGGGCAGGCACTGATGTGAATGTGCAACTATATAACAGTGCTGCATAAATTGTCATCGCTATATAACTGTCAGTAATGAACCCTCCCCAGCACTATCAGCAGCAAGTGTGCTTTTAGTTCCCCCACCCCTTGCACTACTGTCTCAGGAGGCACAACAAAGGGGTAGGGACAGCCCTACAGGTCATCAGGATTGGATGTGGGCACCTCTAAAGTTACATGCTTAGAGGTCATTAGGTTTAGATGTGGGGCCTTCTAAAAGTACATTCTTACTTTACAGTGCTAAAGAACAGATTACAAATTCTGGTTTTGGTGTCAGGATAAGTGTCATAATTAAAAGTACCTGAAAATGAAAGGTGTTGACCAAAATATGAAAAATGATTGCTGGAGGCAACACGAACAGTGCTTCTTTTAAGACACTTTCAAGAGGTGGCCACCTGGTACCAATTGTCCCTTGAAGTGTGATCCTGAGAAGAGATTATTATCTATGCCTGGTAGTAGCCAATACAATTGCTGTACTCTTTTGCACTATTGTCTAATGGTGAAAAATAAACCACAAACCACTAGATCTGTACAGTGGTCTGTACTCCCAGCAGGCCTGGCGCTACCGCAAGGCAAGTCAAGCGGCCGCTTGAGGGCGCTGAAGGGGTGAGGGTGGAAAAATCGTAGTGGTCAGTAAGTGGCCGCCGCTGCAATATGGGGCTCCGAGCTTTGACCCCATGTGAGCTGGACCCTGCCCCTAGGTTCCCTCTGCTGTGCGCGACTGTGGAGTCAGTGTAGCTGTACCTGCATGTCTGACAGCCATTAAAAGTTTTCTCTGTGGACTCCGTAGATGAGTGTTTTCTCTCCCCCCCCTTCTATCTCCCGATTGTAAAGTGGAGCGTGTGTCTGTTTTTGTTTTTACTCTCCCTCCCCCTCTATCTACCGCCCCTGAGCTGCAGCATGTTCGTGTTTTTTGTTTTTTTTTACTTCCCTCCCCCATCCGTCTCGCGGTCCTAAGCTGCAGTATATGTGTGTTTTTTGTTGTTGTTTTTTTTAACTCTCTCCCCCCCCTCTATCTCCAGGTCCACGTCCTGAGCTGGTTTATATGTGTGTGTTTTTTTTAACTCTTTCTCCCCCCACTGGTCTCAGGTCACACCAGTATTAGGCCCCATTCACACCAGTGGAATTGCGAATCGGTGCAGTTTCCACGCTGATCCGGAAACTACTGATTTTAAAAGGGAGATTTGGGTAGTTTTTGATTGTGTTTCAGCGCTGAAATGCAATAAAAAATGCCCAAAACCACGCTAATTAGCGCGGTTCCATTGAAAGCTGTATGGAAACCGCACTAATCAACGCAGCAAAAAAGGGTCAGGGAGCAGTTCGTGCGGGGGGGGGGCAGTTCGGATCGCACTGAGCTGCGCAGTCTCATGAACAGTCCCCATAGCAATATATGGAATCGTTCATGTCTGCGGATCAGCGCAGCCGAACCGCCATGATGTCAACGGGTCCAGGCCCGGCGCTACCGCAAAGCAAGTCAAGCGGCCGCCCGATGGCGCTGATGGGGTGAGAGCGGCACTTTGCAGATGGGCTAGTTTTGATGGTTGCGGCCAGACAGCACAGAATCAGGCAGCCATCACATTAGGCCGGGTGGAGGAAGAGGAGGGGCCAAGGCGGGACCGGAGGCGGGGCTGTAGCAGGCCGGGCCGAGTGAGATGCGACCCATCTGCCTCAGGCCCGCTGACAGGGGCGGACTGATGGTAATTGCTGCTGCGGTGCCGGGCAGCATGAAGGCTCCGGGGCTGTCACTGTGAACAGCAAACGGCTTCTTTTCTGTTCATAGCCGCTGCTGTCCTCCTGCTCTTCCAGCGTGGGCATCTGACCAGGGACGTGGTGCGTTCCAGCAGCTACCCTTCTGGAATGCACTGCTTTCGGTGTGAACAAGGCCTTAGTGTTCTTCTGTTTTTCCCGCCCTGGCTCTCCCCCATATTTTTATTGAATTCTGTATTTTTTATTTTTTTACTTTACTGTTTTACTGTTGGGAAATAGTAGGGGTCTAAACAGACTCCTGATATTTCCCTTTTAAAATAGAAAAAGAGATTAAGGACACAGAGCCTTCAATCTCTTTTTCTGTATCCCCTGTTATCAATGAACCGGAATCCTCTATACTGAGTGTTCCTGTTCATTTATAACATGAGGACAGAGTATGATTACTGTAACCACAATCATGGATGAACAGGAGGTGATGTAGAGGTGATGTAGATCACTCCCATTCATTCATAATTGAGGATATAGTAACCATACTCTGCCCTCAATTATGTACAAACACTCAGCGATCACTGACTGCTCGTACCCGCTCTCCTTCCTGACACGCTGTCACAGGAGGCTGAGCGAGCGGTGTGAGGAGGAGAGCTCAGCCTCCTGTGACAGTGCCGGCTGTCTCTGCCCGCACACCGCTCTCCTAGAGGGGAGATGTGGGAACAGAGGGCATGTGGGAGAGAGTGGGATCTGTATTTGTAGTCCTCTATAGTACTCGGTCTAGAAAAAATGGTATCGGTGGATCTCTACTCCCATCCATGCCCATACCGAGGTACAGACATGTATTAATATTGATGGGAGGCAGAGTTAATTGACTACAAGTGCGGTGCATAGGCAGCCGTCTGAGGGCGCGCACGTGAGTGCGCGCTCGGGAGGGGGGCGGGGCGCAAAAATGCTCCTTCGCCTGTGTAGGCAAAAATCCTTGCACCGGCCCTGACTCCAAGATAGATTGCTGACAATGACCTAAAGAAAGGCTTTAGGCAGTAGATCCAGGGTTGGGCAGAGATTTTCCTTCTGAGTTTTTAAATAAAAAAGGCCCGGTTTTGTCTGATGTTAGTTTTAAAAGCTTGAGCAAAACCGCATGCGTGCTTCATGTACATTTATACTCTGAAGATTATGCCGCATGGGCAGTTCCTAGTCTCATTACTGTTTTATTGGAAATCTCTACAACTTTCCCACAGCTGGTAGTAGACTGTACAACAAAGATAAATGGATATCACTTTCTACACATGTCAATGAGATCTGCAATCATCTGCCATAACACACTAGTGCAGAGCTGATTGATGTTGCCAGTGACCCATCTATAGCTGGCCACCTTCATTTGTTGAAAAGCCTACAATCAATATCATGGGAACGATAGCAGCTTTCAGCTGAACATCGGCAAGATTCAGAATCACCTTATGAGCTTTCTTGATGCACTTCCACAGTTATTTATTTTGTAAATCAGCTGCTTGGATTGGCTACACTGGGTCTTTTTCATACGAAGTCCAGGATCAAACCTTTACTAGAAAATCACATTCATGGATAATGAAAGTTTAAAGCTGAACTCCAAGCAAACAGTTAAATGCACACATGAAATACTTATATTGGAGCTAGCTTACCTGCAAAGGATTTGCACTTCTGTTGCTCCAACCCTACAATTCACAAAGTCCTCACACACAAAACAGTCAGCCTGGTGACCTAAATTTTTTGTGCTGTAGTTCAAATACATAACTGGGTCATGTCCCTGCCCCAGCCTGTGGTTGGACAATTAAGGTGCAACAACAGATTGATGAGTTCATCTTCATGTTCTTAATTTATGTCACAATGTTCTTTGTCAGATCATGGGAATAAAGGACACCCAGTCTGAAAGTTGCTGTAGAGGGGATTACAAGAGGCTGAAAGTGGAACTCCAAGTTCAAGAGTTTATTCTTTTTTGGGTCCCCCATCACTATCCTGTAGTAAAACAGAGTTACTTACCCTCAACATATGCCAGCGCTGTCTCCAGATTTCACCTTGGTCCAGCACTGAATGACACTCACTGATTCTGTCTATTCCCTTTGAGTTCACCATTTCCCTATGCCAACACCCAGACTAGGCTTACAGTGCTCGGTGCATATCATTACATGAGTGCTGCCCAGTCCCCCCGCCAACAATGAAGAGGAAGCATCAATGATGTTACCAACGTGCTAAAAGACTGCAGGTAAAGTGTTTTTTTCAAAGACCTTGGGGGGCTTTTTTTTGGGGGGGGGGGTTATCTTTTACGCAGCAAAGCTGCTTGAAATCAATGCAAAGTACCAGTATTTTTACTAGTCACAAGACAGAGAGCTCTTTTAAAATTAAGTTTTGAAAAATGAAGCCCAGTTGTCTCAGAGAACTTCCCAATTTAAATCAGAGCAGACTTAAAACAAACATATTTTGTTGTGCTAATAACGGAAAGCTCTTACACTTTAAATAGTTCTGAGCATATCTTGTTCACTAACTGTATATCTGTATTGTACCAGCCTTGAAGTATACTGCACTTGTTTTTCTTACTACGACCTACTTTTAATGAATGTCAGAAAAACTTGCAGAAACTTGCTAACCTCCTCTAAGACCCCAGTCATATGCACCAAGAGATACAACTTTAATTGCTGACAATGTTACTATAGAGGACACATCCTGCCTTTAATTTCACTTGCTATACCAGCTCTTTGCTGGAATTGATGAGAAAAAAAAAACTGTAAAGAACACAAGGAAAAATGAGAGTTCACCGCTGATCAAAAAAAAGTTAATGAGAATAATAAAATGAATGTTAAATAAAATGATGCTGCACAAAATAAAATGAAGACAAAAAGTTATTTTTTTAAGTGCTCAGACATCTTCATCATATATTTGCTGTATCTCTGTAACACCGCTGAACACATTAATTTATTGAAGCAGTATGGGTAAATTGATATACTGTAGGTCTAAAGTACTAACACATTTAAAAAACAACATATTATATACTTTTTATGCAGCTTGGCTGCATAACAACAATAAAAACATGGCTTCAATCAGGCTTTAATGTAAAATTTCTTATCAGTGTCAGTGTTTAAAAAAAAAACAACTTAGTATATCTTGTTATAAAAGTACATGCGAGCAGTCATATGTGCTCATTATCTACACAGGATAAATAGGAGAAAAGGAGAATTTTCACTTAGCTTAGTGAATGAGGTGAGGCTCTGCTAACTTCTATCATCCAATCATGTGCAAGCAAAAATACTGTTTTTTTAATTTTCCTTGCATGTTATTGGGTATTCTTTAAAAAGTGATTTTTCCCCACATTCACCAAGCTAAGGAAAACTTCCCCTGCATAGTGCAATTTTCCTTGCAAAGTGAATTCCCTTTAGTAAAGCAACACCATTATGTCCACTGCCACCAGGTGAAATCCAAACTCACCCAAAATGATCATCACCAAAGAATTATTTAAATATATAAATAGCAAGAAGGTACGGACAGAACATATAGGCACCATAAATTATGACGAGGGGAGGTTGGCTACCAGCGACAGTGAGAAAGCAGGCATGTTAAATGCATTCTTTTCTTCTGTCTTTACAGAAGAGACGGACGTGGGCATCGATCAGGACATCAGCTGCGGAGATAGTAGTACTAGTATTAACACATCTCTGTGGTAACGGAGAGCAGAGTAATACAGAGATTAAAAAGATTAAATGTAAACAAATAGCCAGGACAAGACGGGTTACATCCGAGGATACTAAAGGAACTTAGTCAAGTCATAGCCAGACCCTTGTGCAAAATTTTTATAGACACTATAATGACAGGTATGGTCCTAGCTGATTGTAGGAGAGCAAATGTAGTACCAATATTCAAAAAGGGGAAAAGAAGTGCACCGGGAAACTACAGGCCTGTCAGCTTAACATCAATAGTATGTAAAATATTCAAAGGCATGATACGAGACTTCATGCAGGAATTTGCAAATAGAAATGGTACCATAAGTGGTAACCAACATGGTTTCATGAAGGACTGTTCTTGTCAGACAAATCTATTAACATTTTATGAGGAAGTAAGTACTAAATTAGACAAAGGAATACCAGTAGACGTGGTATATCTGCACTTTGCTAAAGCATTCCACACAGTACCCTACAAACGTTTAATCCATAAACTAAGGTCTAGATGAAAATGTACTGTATGTACATGGGTTGAAATTTGGCTGTAAGAACAGACCCAGAAGGTAGTGATAAATGGGTCATTCGTTAATTGGGCAAGGGTGGGGAGGGGGTGCCCCAGGGTTCAATCCTGGGACCAGTCCTCTTCATCTCATTCCTCCATGACATAGAGATTGGAGTAAATAGCTCCATTTCAGTTTTTGAGGATAATACTGAACTCTGCAGAGCAGTAAATTCCAAACAAGAGATATAAGCACTACAACAAGACCTATGCATAGTCGAGGTATGGGCTACAAGATGGCAAATGCGATTTAATGTTGAAAAATGTAAGGTTATGCACATGGGAGTAAAGAGCATGTGTGCAAACTACTACTTATAATACTTTAGGGAAGTCAGACATGGAAAAAGGCCTTCGGATCCTCATAGATCACAGATTTGGCAATAGTAAACAATGCCAGGCAGCAGCCAGTAAAGCTAACAAGATACTGGCGTGTATTAAAAGAGGAATTGTAGCAAGGGATCAAAGAGTAATACTTCCACTTATTCCACAGCTTTCACAATATTAGGAACAAACTGTTTATTCCCCCGGGGATACAACAAGAGGTTAGAAGAGAGAGTGTTCAATCTTAGAATTTGTAGGGGGTATTTCACTGTGAAAGTGGTGAAAGTTTGGTATTCTGCGGATAACATTCATGAATTCAATAAGCTTTTTGCAGAATCTACAGGGATATGGGAAGTGTTAGAGCAGGGGTCTCAAACTCAATTTAGTCGGGGGCCACTGGACAAATTTTTTAGTCCCGTGGGGGCCGCTACTATATACGGTACCAGTGTCAATGTGTGCATGTTACAAGCGGCAACTGTGACCCATTCAAATGAATGATCGGGTGACAGCTGCTGCATGTAAACGCCTGCACACCGCATGTAATCATATGTCAAAGGATTACATGCAGTTAGGAATCAATCACTATCTCTGGATACAAAATTGTGTATCCAGAGATAGTGATTGTTTTTGTAGCTGTATGTAATCATATCACATACAATTACATGCGATATGAAGGCGTGTACATGCAGCGGCTGTCCCCCGATCATTAACTTGAATGGGTGACGGTTGCTGCATGTAAACGCCAGATAAGGGATTCCTGCTGCAGGAAAACGCAAGTTTGTGACACAGGAATCCCTAATCGCACCTGAAATATAGATGGGAATGGGGCCTAATATACACACACAGAAAAATACAACCCCCCCACACTAATACACCCCCCCTGCACAAATAAAATAATACACTCCCCCCACACACATAATATACTGCCCCTCAGCACACATAATATACTTCCTCCCAAGCCCCCCATCACACATAATATACTTCCCCCCTCCCTCCCAGGCCCCCCAGCACACATCATAAACTTCCTGCCCCCAGCACACATAATATACTGCCCCCCAGCACATATAATATACTGCCCCCCAGCACATATAATATACTGCCCCCCAGCACATATAATATACTGCCCCCCAGCACATATAATATACTGCCCCCCAGCACATATAATATACTGCCCCCCAGCACATATAATATACTGCCCCCCAGCACATATAATATACTGCCCCCCAGCACATATAATATACTGCCCCCCAGCACATATAATATACTGCCCCCCAGCACATATAATATACTGCCCCCCAGCACATATAATATACTGCCCCCCAGCACATATAATATACTGCCCCCCAGCACATATAATATACTGCCCCCCAGCACATATAATATACTGCCCCCCAGCACATATAATATACTGCCCCCCAGCACATATAATATACTGCCCCCCAGCACATATAATATACTGCCCCCCAGCACATATAATATACTGCCCCCCAGCACATATAATATACTGCCCCCCAGCACATATAATATACTGCCCCCCAGCACATATAATATACTGCCCCCCAGCACATATAATATACTGCCCCCCAGCACATATAATATACTGCCCCCCAGCACATATAATATACTGCCCCCCAGCACATATAATATACTGCCCCCCAGCACATATAATATACTGCCCCCCAGCACATATAATATACTGCCCCCCAGCACATATAATATACTGCCCCCCAGCACATATAATATACTGCCCCCCAGCACATATAATATACTGCCCCCCAGCACATATAATATACTGCCCCCCAGCACATATAATATACTGCCCCCCAGCACATATAATATACTGCCCCCCAGCACATATAATATACTGCCCCCCAGCACATATAATATACTGCCCCCCAGCACATATAATATACTGCCCCCCAGCACATATAATATACTGCCCCCCAGCACACATAATATACTTCCACCCTCCCTCCAAAACCCCCAGCACACATATTAATAAAGCCCCCCTCACCTGCTTACATCCGTGCAGGGAGGAGGCACATCGTCGTTCCCGGGTGATCTAGTGGTGATCACTAGTAAGGTCTGCACTAGACCTTACTAATGATCCATCATTCGGCCGGAGCTCAGAACTGACAGAGCTCCGGCTGGAGCCAACGTGTAGCTGCTCTTGCAAGCCGGGCACGCAGTCCGTGACCATGTGCCCCACTTGTCAGCTGGCTGCGGGCCACTTAGTACCGGCTCGCGGGCCGGTACTTTGAGACCGCTGTGTTAGAGTAAGATAAATACACACACCAACGCACACCCACATACATACCTTACATACTATGTTACTATGTTACTAGGATGTTTATCTGCACTTGATTGTCTCCTTTATATTTCCTGATGGTAGTAAACTTGCTCACCAACTTTTGGATACAGTTATCTGTACTAGAGCTTGCTCCATAGTTAAAGTAGCTGAAAAAACTTGTAAAAAAACAAACCACTTATTGTAAAAAAGGTTACAACATTCCCTGCAGGGAACTCACATGAAACAGCTTCCACAAGCACAAACTGGCCAGCATAAAAGAACCTGACACTCCAGAGAGCATGCATTATGATGCCATCACTATCCTGCTCATGCTAGAGGTAGGGATGAATGAACCAGCCAAAGTTTGGTTTGCAGGAGGTTCAGCGAACCCCGCAAAAAGTCCACAAATCCTGAACATAGCACCAAACTGAAGTCTATGGGTGAAAAGCTTGTAATTTTTCTTGCCTTTTTCAAGGATAATTTGCAAGCTTTTGTCAAAAAGGGCATAGGTAGCTGGGCACTGCAATGGGGCACCTGCATTATGCAAAAACATTTGTAAAAACAATATTGTTTAGGGGAAGGCGGTCAGTGTCATCGTGCGGACAACATATTTGGGCTGCGGGTCATTATGACAGACACTGGATCTACATCACTGTATGACATGATTACCACAGGATTTACATTGCTGGACATTATTTACATTTTGTCTTAATCAAAAACTTTTTCACAGTGTAAGTGTCTTTATTTGCATTTGACATTTTTGGGGGGGAATGAGTATGAAGGGGTACTTATATACCCTATAATCATTCCCCTGGTGGGACCAGATATGGGGGGGAGCCCCTTATTATAAAGGTCTATTTGAACTTACTATAAAGGACACCTCCAGATCTGGATAAGTCCCCTCCTCACAATTCCCATGGATGTGACACCATTCAAAGGGCTGGATGAGGTCCCTGTCCCCTCAACATGGGAACAGGATGCCTTGCAAGGGGGTGGCTTTCTCATTAACCTTAATCTGTGCTCTGCTGGCAGATTTCATTATGACTTCTAAACTAGATGAGCAGGACTGTCTGTCCTAGCAAATGGTTAAAGATCAAGACATTGTATGTTAGAGCATTTTTTTAAAACTGTCAATTTTACCATCTTGTCTTGAATTGTAATGTCCTTATATTTTAAAGCGCTGCACAAACTGTTGGCGCCTTATATATCCTGTATAATAATAATAATAAATCCCTTATCTGCACACTGCCATCTATTCTAACTACTAGAAGCTGCCCGTATTATGCTGCTTGAAAAAAACAACTAGAAAGGTAAGGTGTTTGGTTAAATTATTTTTCGTTATGCTGTGTGAATGGGAATACATAACAAAAATACAGTGAGAGGTTCTCAAATTTGACTGCAAAAGTTGAAATACAGGAGTATCTACAGCCTGGAGGCTTATTTTGTCAGCCTGCATGTGATCAGTATTCATAATAGTTGATATAGTAATCACATGATCAGGGACCTCTCTGATCACTTCCCTATTGTCAGTGCGGCTGGGAGATATCAGTGACAGCCGGGATCACAAACCACCAGACGCACAGAGTGTCAGCTGGTGGCACTAAAAACGAGGACATTCATGAACACATCACTGGTCTGTGCCATTTTTATGGAAAACATTTACATGTAGTTTGTGGGCAAGAAGGGGTTAAGTAACAATAACATACACAGGTCTAACTGAATATGAGGAGACTGTAAACGTTGTATCTATAATCTAGATATTTTAAAACATGAGCAAATGTGAAGCTCAATCAATCTGATTAGTTGTTTTAGGTAAGAGTCCAAATTATGATCCAGTTACTTTGCCTCACTTTTGATATAGTAGTCCAGTTTTGAAGCAGTAAAATGGGGGGTATGAGTAAGGGTTAATCAGGTGCCTTTATTAAGAACGTCATTTGTGATTAAAACACTCTGTAACAGGACATCTAATTAAACACACATGTAAATGGATGATTGAAATTGCTGGTTTGTGGTGATAGCTTGCAGATACGTGAATTATTTAGCCGGTGCAGGGAGTAAAGGCTGCGCTTGTGAAATTAGCTCATTAATCCAAACATTGAGAGAGATGTCAAAACCTTACCCTGAAGCTATTAGAAACATGCGATCATAGTGTCCTTGAAAGTCTCTTATGGATAGATGTGTAGGGGTGTGATTAACCCAACAGGCTGAAGAAATGTGTCATATTAATGTGTTACTCAGATGTCGGTTTTGTCCCTGGGTACTGCAGCAAAGTCAGCTGATAAAGCACAGTCACAACACAACCTGACACATCACATTGAAGCCATGCGGTCAGAATTTACATAGGGAAAAAGGCAAATATGATCTCACATTCATCCCCTACATCATGCAGAGAGAGACTCTTGAACAAACAAGTGCTCTGACAGATGAGAATCACAAGACATCACAATGCATACAGCAAACTATTAAATCTTAATAGCTGATTTTATATGTTGTGGGATTTGAGGGTCTCTTATCATTCGATAAAACTGTCCCTATGATTAATGCTTTTAAACCAGATTCCTTTTGCATAATAAAAAAGGGCATTGCTTTTCAAACAAATTTAAATATATATGATGATGCCATTTAATGTGGATAATTGACATCAATATTTTGAAAGAGAAAGAAATGTATTTGTCTTACAAATGGTCAATGTCAAAGTAATTTTAAAAAAAGAATAGTAAATCCCAGAAGAAGTGAGGCTGATCTTTGCCAAGAAACAACTCCAGGGATGCTCTGAAGATGTCCTGGATTGCCCTCAGCATTTCTATTTCCAGAGGCAAAATGAAATGTCATAGAATATGACTGTTGGATGGCAGTAACACATGATTTATTAGAACACTTGCAGGTAAAAAATAAAAAATAGGTATTATACACACGGCACTACCCTACTGGCTGAATTGGGGTTCCCTTCTTCTGGAGTATGTGTTATGGCAATGTAAACAGGTAAAAGGGCCTATTTACATATGGCAAAGCTGATGTATCTGAGAATGCTTCCCTATGCTGGACACATAGACACCAGGACAACTGGTGATGGGAGACTTCAAGAGAGGAACCTGGGAATAAAGTACAAAAGAAAACAGGAAGGCAAATCATGTTCCAGATAGATCACATGTGGTATGTCAAAGGGGTGGATATACAGCAATCACATTGAAGGAGGAGGAGAAGGTTCGTATTCTACAGATCTTGAGAAGTACAGTGACCAGAGGGATACATGGAAACAACTCAGAGGGTAAAGGACATTTATGCACCTAGTGTGTTTCCTTGAGGTGTTTAAGAACCTACCTGTGTATTGGGATCATGTGAGCTTTGTGTCCTGACAATTATCCTGTGAAGTACTGTCTTAATAGAGAGCCAATATTCCTTTATGTTCTCCTGTGGATACCATAGTGTTTATTCCACACTGAGCCTACATTGCACATGTTATTCATAAAATGCACCTAATTGACAATGCAGAAAGGACTCCCTGATTGGAGGAGAGGTCAGTCACATGACTTTGACAGGTCACATAACTGGCCTCCCTTCTTCTTTGGAATGAATGGTGACCCTGAAACAACAGTGCTGTGCTTTATAAATGTGCAGTTTTTCTTTAAAGCAATGATATGGTCATGGTAAGGTCATTCAGTTGCTTTATAAATAAGTTCCTTGGTCTGCTGATTGTAAATCCTTTGCTTGCTTCTATGAAGTGTGTAGCTGGGTTCATCTGGTTCCTTGTTTTTGCTGTCTTTCACACATTTCAGCAGTGTGTGAAGACGTACAGTAAGTATGTTGGACAGTTAAAGCAGGAGTATATTTAAAAAGGAAAGGTGAACTCACAAGTATGCACAGAGTTCACCTTGTAAGGTAAATGTGCCATTCTCCAAGGCTACGATCTCCTCTTGTGCCCCCATTGATCTTTTCATTCATTGGGCTTTCTCTGATGATGTAACTCCTGCACATGCATAAAGAAGTTAGAATGTCCCCAGCACCCAGCTGCCAGGGAGGATCTGGCGGTAGTACACAGGACAGCGTATGTGCCATGCACTGTACGCAGTGAAAAACTACTAAAAGTGAGAAGCAGCCAGTATTTGGCAGTAGAGACTTTGTATGTGTCTTCTGCCAAAAAAACACCCTAGTTTCTAGCATTGTTTTACTCCTACTTCAATACTTCTGCCCTAGTCATCTACAAGTTATACAAGGTGTTGTTACATAGGAATATCTACAACATTAGTTTAAAATGCACTCTGGGCCAACATGTGTAGTTGAATATATATACTATCTATATGTCTGTGACCTACACTACAGGTGAGCTATACAGCCTGGTCTAGGACCTGCTACAGTGCACAGCCAGTAGGACCACCCTAATTCTTTCTGGTTCATATTTACTTCTTCCCCGATCACCTACCTGCTAACTGGACAGAGGTAATGTTGCCTCGTTCCCCCTCCTCTGCAGCAGTCCAGTGACCCTGAGTCATCACATTCTATACACAGTGTATAGGACATGAGGACGCTGAGGGACATACCAATACTGGAGCAGAGGAAGAGAGAGGCTGGAAGGACAGAGAGAGAATTCATTACCTCCGCCAGGCTGGCCGACCTACCTTCACTAGGCTACCACCTATCTCCTGGCTGTTACAGTTACAAAGTCTTTACTTCCTGTAGGTATAGGCTATTATCACTGAAAAAAGCAATACCGGCGCCCCCGGTTTGCAGAGAAATCCGGCTGTAAAGTTCATTGGTACACCATAGAGGCAGCTCCCACCGGTCAAAGTGTATAAGTAGCATAGGAAAAAAAGATTTCTCTTTTTCAGTCATTTAAAAAATTATTTAGCAACAAAACACAAAAGTCCAAAGTTATATTTCCAAAGATATTGTAAGTAAATGCAAAGATATGGTAATAGCATAAAAGCACTCCTAAAACATTTCCAGTGGGGAAATCCATCTCGTTTATATGTCTTTGTTTTTCTCTTGTGGTTATTATGTGAAAAAATATTTCCATAAAACTAGTAATCTTTCAAAAGACATTTCAAGGAACATTAATCTTCATTGTGCTGGCAATGCAAAAGGGCAAAAGTGGTGGTACTTACAAATTACAGTTCTCATAAGATCCAAGTTACATCACTGCTCTCTCCATCCTATTCTATCTCATCCTAGGGGGTCCCACTCTCCAATGCTTTCCCCCAAGGGGAAAAAAAAAGTGTGTTGAAACACAGTGCTCTACTTGATCTTGTCTCTTCTTTATCTCTCTTCCCACTTCACTGTCTTCTCTCACTGGGTCCTTATGCCTCCTCTTAGAGAGCATGGTTGAAGGACATAAAAGCAACCCCTAGGTGGGACTAACCTTAAAAAAGAAACTTACATAATTGCACAATGGAAAAACCAGGCCAAACAGTGACATCAGTGGTGACTGCTGAAACTATACCAAACATCCTCCCAGATGTATATAATAGGGTCCACCTTGTTACAGGCACGCTATGGAAATGCCAAGCAGCCCACAAAATCACTAACACAAACCAGTCTTTCTGACAATTGCTGGAATTAGCAGATTAGTTATCTAGCTGTCATGTTGATTCTTTGGCTTCAATACTTTGAGTCACTGACCCAAGATAATTATTCAGATCAAGGATTAGCATGACTTGCATTTGAATCAGATGGTCACACTGGGCAGTCCACCCATTCCTTTTTATGACAGGTTTACTTTTAATGTTAGGTCCACTGAAAACATTAGTTGAATCACCCATTCGCTTTTTCTATCTCTGAGAAACTCCACTAGCGGGACTTATGTACTTGAGTCAGCAGCTATACCCACATACCACCAGTTATTAATGTGAACCTGCAAAGATAGAAACATGGCAGCTGAGATTAGTAACCTTCTTCTAAAAAGGATATCTGGCCAGCACTACTTTTAATACTTGAGTTACCAACCATGAACAAGCACATGGAATGTAAAGTCAGAACTCTTCATTTACATAATTGTTCTTTGTCAGTGGCTCAAAGTATTGAGGTTATTGGATTGGCAGGCAACTAGTATTTTCAGAAGGATAGGTCAGCAATGCAGCCTTCATATTCCCTCAGTACAGGTTTCTTTAATGACAATCTGTCACAAAGCAGAATGTCTTAGATGGAAGCAGCCATCTCACGAGTTTTGGAGCGATGATGTTAATTTTTTCAAAAGCTACAATGTCTTCCATTTGAAGCATCTCACATAGCTGGTTTGCTTTCTGAATGAGATCTTTTTAGAATCCTAGGCAAGCTGTAAATAGAACATTCTTGATCAGTTCACTGATGCATGTACTCTTTAAAAACTGAAGTTTTCTTGTAGTGATGAATTGATTTGTCATGAGATGGTGAACTGGTGATCTCTCTGGGAGATGCCTGGTTGGGATACAGCAATGATAGGCAACACATGACTGAGCTAACACAGAATGAGCAGGAGACATGGCGTACAAGCACACTGTGTTATCTGAAGTCTTGTCTGTACATGTAATTATTTCTCTCATATATTCTTTACTCTGGCTTCTAATTCAAATAACAGATTTTATTACCAACAAGATTTTTTATGATAATGAATTCTTGACTGAATGACATTAATATTGGCTAAGGTACCTGCCTCCCCCTCACTGCAATCTGCCCGCTGAAGATAAGTATGACAAGTTTTATTTAATCTGCCACAGAACAGCACAGTGCTGGAACATACACAGCCCATCTGAACTGGGGTGGACCAACCCTTCTTTAACACACACAAGGAGTTATCACTTCTAATTTATAACATCCACTTGCAAATCAAGCCAATGTATTCAATAAGTCTTTTTCTCCCACACTGAAACGATGCTGCTGAGTGATCGTCGGATTCCTTCCACCCACTGAGATTAATTACAATTTTGGAGGAAAAACAAAAGTGTAAACAAGTTATTTTCTAAAGGAAAATCTCAACACAGCATCAAAACTGTATGCCTCAATGTTTGGCACATATCAAAGTACACAATCGAATGAAAACATGATAAAAGCCACCAGCAAACTTACATAACACCACATTATACAGTAACCTTTTTCTGCCATTTCTGATTGTGAGCTGTAGCAGTTCCTTAATTCACCAAAGGCTACAAATTAAAAATCGGCTCCCTTAAGTCGAAAGTCAGTTTCTAATTTTTAAGGTGTAACACAAGTAAAATGAAACCTGTACTGAGAGAATAGGGAGGCTACCTTTGCAGTATGCAATTCAGGTATTTTGATTTTACTCAGACCTTCTAATTATTTTAAACATGCTTGTTCCACAAAGTACTAAAGCCAGAAACAATGTGCCCACCCTCATCACAATAGTAATGAACTGTGCAAATTGTCTCCTGACTGAATTTATTTCTGATGCATGCACAGTAAAACAACCCCTTCCCTTTATGTGTATGTCAGGGCCAAATAAACAAAGACACATATCACTGAAATCCAAACCAGCTGGGTAGCCCAGCCTGCTAAACTACAAAGTTCTGCCTACATTCCACCACTTTCTGTCCCTCTCCACATGCATACAATGTTTTTTACTCAGCAAAATAATGCTCCTACCTTGACCACCAAGAGCCTGCCAACACACTGTGTGTAGGGAAAGGGCTACTGGGAGATATAGTTCTGCATTCACTATTTCTTGTTCTTGACAATATGGACTTTTGGATGATTATGGACTACCAGTTATCATTGATACTGCTTATCAATGACATGCTACTTATATGAGGCTCCCATACAGCCCAAAGAAAGTGTGAATAAGAATAATAGAAAATAACTTTGAGAGACCAATGGAAAAAAATACTGGAAATGTCTGATTTGTGTGTGGTTTTAAAGAAGCAAGACCAATATAGAGTGTACGATTTATTCTTTGCTTTGGTTCTTTCCTCTACTACAGTGATGACTAGTGAGAGAGAGGGGGGAGGGGGGGGGTAATATTCAATCTAGCCAGGGTCGGTGCAAAATTTTTTGTCTACACAAGCGAAGGTGCATTTTTGCACCCCCGGTGCCCTCAGCCGTACGCTAGCGCCAGCCCTGACCACATGTTAAGTTCACTTTTCTGACCATGTTTCATGTTACATCCATATTTAGGGTGTAACATAAAACACAGTTAAATTGCAACCCCCCAGACGTACCTGAATTGCAGGGTTCTTTTCCCCTCAGGCTGCTGTTTTGTTTTTTAACGTAGCGCAGCTGTGCGTGGCTCCACCAACATACCTGGTCATCCATCCACAGGAAATACAAGTCCCGTCTGCTATCGGGGGACTTGTAGTTGCAGAGGAATACAAGTGTGGTGCCGTCACCGCACTTGTCCATTAACTCTACCTCCTGTCCATGTTACTACATGTCCATATCTCAGTATGAGCACGGACGGGAGTAGGGATACACCAATACCATTTTTTCCAGACTGATTACGAGTACCAATACTTTTCCTCAAGTACTCACCAATACCAATTACGGTTACCTTTTTTAAGTGTCATGTGACAGTTTTTCTAAAACAATACAGACAAATTATTTTAGGACAGTGGTGGAACGCAAGGACCCGGTCCCAGCTGCAAACAGGGGGGCTGTCTGGTGATGTGGTGCATGCATTGCTGTGCGGGTGATTGCACTGTGTGTAGGAGAAATTAATCTCTTGTGTGGGTAGTGAGATATGGAAATTGTGTTTGATAGTGTATAAATATTTTATAATAAGTTGGTGTGTTTTATTTACTGTAGTTGTATATACATTATTTATAGTATACATGTCTGAATGATATGTAAAACGGTAGATGATGTAATCCCTACTGAGAATTAAGATGCAACAATCTTACTGCAATAGTCAAAGATATATAGTATAAATAGCTGTTTTTCATATTGACATCTGTACAGAACTATAATACCAATTTTGAGAAATCGACTGTATGCTTATTAGTATCAGCATGTCTTCTAGAGTTCATATTCAAGGCTACATGATGTATAGGCATTCATTTGCTGCTTGAGGTCACTACAATGCTGAGTTTGATTCTAGCACGGATCCTATAAATGGAATGTATGCTGTAAGTAGACTAAATATCTGGAGAAAAAGAAATGAGTGGAAAGGTTTTTTAGATTGCTAACATCAGAACTGCGTATTGTTGCCAAGGATCTTTGAACACTTATTCAGGCATTATTTGTTGAAGGAAGGAAAAAAAAACACCCCCGAAGGAGGAAGAGGAATTTCTCTGTCACTTCACAAACGGTTGTCCTGAAGTACACAGCGGTCGGGGGGACTTACTGTGAGATGCTCCACTCATGGCACATGACGAGGTCATAGCTACAGACCACCCTCAGCGCAACAGGGAGCAGGGCCGGGGCAGACATTACACCAGCCGCACCATGCATCTATTTCTCTAATGCTGTTTCGCTGCAGGGACAGTGCTACCATTTCTCCACCCCCCTAAACAGCGCCCTCAGGCAGCTGCTTGTTCTGCCTTACTCTGGTGCCTGAATCTAGGTCTCTTAGGGCGAGCATCCTTTCAATTAGATAATGATGTCCCCATATTTATTGTCAGCAGA
Source organism: Nanorana parkeri (assembly GCF_000935625.1). Classification (NCBI taxonomy): domain Eukaryota; kingdom Metazoa; phylum Chordata; class Amphibia; order Anura; family Dicroglossidae; genus Nanorana; species Nanorana parkeri. The sequence goes on from NW_017307097.1 coordinate 549,855, forward strand.
GTCTTTAGAAATCTTCCATAGTTTTACACTTTATCTCACTTGTCATCTGGTAATTATATCTCTTTCTCATTTTTATTTTATTCACATATAAACATGGGAGTGGGTTACACAGTTGTATCTAGATTGAACTCTTAAAGCTATTGGTGTAGAATCCAGTCTGCGGTATCTGTCTCGAAATGGGGAGCACAGTTGCGCATTACCAACCTGTAAACCAGGTAAAGGTAGACATGCACATATTTTAATGTCTGCAGAGTAGCAATGAATATAGTAGGTAAACGAGTCTTGATGAAGCTGTCACACACCCCATTGAGATTGGTATTGATCTTACAAAACATGCAAGTATGAGCAAGCCTTTATTTTGGACCACTAACATTAAAATAAATACTTTGTGACTTTAAATATTTCCTTAGGCATTTTGGTTATTGTTATTGTATGTCGGATATGTTTGTAAAAAAAAAAAAGAATTAAAAATAATGAATTAAAATAACTACAGAACTGTTCAAAAGCAAAAGATAATTTTCGAAGTGGAAGTAAATGTATTAATATGGTGGTTTGCTGCTGTTGCTTCTCATTGAATGAATAAAATCTAGTTACATTTTGCATTTTGTTTCTTGTGAGGCTTCATATAAAATAAAGACAGTTGATTTCATCTAGAAGTCTAGGTATAACATGATTGCCAGGTGTATGTTGTGTCTTTTCCTGTCTTGTTGGAGACTGCTCATTCTAATGATTCATAATGGTAGCACAGGTTTTGATTTCTTGTGCACACTCAATATCTCTTTTTATTTTTTACATTTATTTTTTATTAGGCTTCAACTAGCACCAAATATATTCTGGAACATCATTATTGATTCAGCCCACAGGCTTCATACCTCCACTTCAAAGAAAATTTGTAAGTGTAACAACAAGGGTATTTCAGTAAAATTTAATATGAAATAATGTTTGAATGGTTTTTCCCAATCTGTCTTTACCGGCAGGGTTGCGTTAAGCATATGTAAACGGGCAGATGTACTGGGCCAGTCCAGGGTGGCCCACCAGTACCACCCTAGGGATTAAAAACTGTTTAAGATCAACTACTGCACTACTAATGGCAACTAACTGCCCACTAAAACTAAAAGTCTATTCTACCACTGACCACTATTGTCAAAAAATATTTGAATTATTTTTGATTGCCCATTAATGTAAATAAAGTGCTTATTAATGGGGGGGGTTCACTGACCATCAATGCGAAAGTGGCTTTATGCGGGCATTCCCACTGACCTCCAATGTAATGAAGACTATTATAAGGGGTATTTCCACTAATCACCAATATAAGTATAGTGTTTTAGGGGGCATAAGACTCCAATGACAACCAATTTAAGTGGACTGTGGGGTATGGGGTCTGTGTCAGCTTGCTTGTCTTCCTTCTTTTTCAGGTGATATTTAAGCAAGGTAGCTCTACCAAATCTATTTTAGAATCAATTCATTTTTTTTTTTGCTGCAGACCACCTATCTGAGGGTCAGATGAATCTCCTTAATAAACTGGTAGAGGGGTAAAAGACCCATCACCAGATCACTTGGGAGCTCATTCTCTAGTACAACACCTTATTTATGAATTTTAAAGCTCTGTCCTCTTCAGAGAAGAGGCAAAGAGAAGGGAGGTCATCCATAAGAAGGGATGAGAAGAGTGATTTTGGCAAAAAAAAGTATTTAGCTGTCACTAAAATTATGTCAAACTTAGCCACTAATTAGCTTGAATCAGTGATATTTACTTAAAAATAAACTATCTATCTTTGGGGCTGATTCACATCTACTGTATGTGCATGTGTTGGTGGGCACATTTATGTCTTATGATGCACATTAATGTATGTGCACCACAACACTCTGTTCATGTGAAGAAGAAAGAGCATTCCCCAATCTCTAGATTGCCGATAAATGGGCAGTGAGAAGACTGCTATTCCATAGCAATTCCTGGAAGAAGAACTGAACTACTGAGCAGGTAGACTTTGTTCCCTGTATGCATCTCAATCCTTAAACAGAGTGCTTCCTCATTTGAGGGTTTAATGCATTTAAAGAATGTTAGAGATGAAAGAAAAGTTAAAGCTCTGGCCAAAGCTTTTAGTGAATCTTGACAGAACAAGGAGGAATTAGAATTTATGTAAGATTTTTATTGCCCATGTTGGGGGAGAATCCCTCTCACTTCCTGCCAGGAAAGGAAATATTGGGAAATGTCTCCAACAGAGGCACAGGCCAAAACAGTGGGAAAGGGTTTGGACTTCTGACAATGTTTATAGTTTAAGTGAGGGACAGTTTCCCCAATGGCAGCAAAAACAGAAATAAAATAAAAAAGTAAAATAAAATAAAAAATACAAAAATGTTACTCTTTTTACTCTCTATCCAAAAAAATGGAATTTCATCTGGTGTTAGGCTTTAGACATAGACACATTTGTAGTTGTGTATGTTTTACCAAACTTCTCTGACCCTTCCTTGTAAATGTGTAAATTTTCCATGTGCCCTACTGTTGGGTTCCTATCAGGGTAAAGTATATTCATAGAAATCCACTTCATTTCACAGAGGTGTCATGCAGTTTAGGCTCTTCAGACTTCTATTGGGAATTATGTTTAATTGATTTGAAAAGGTTACAAAGAACTCGCTTAGAAGAAAAAGTAGCACAAATGCACTGGGGGAAAATGATGTAGCGAATGCAGCTGATAGCCTTATAGTAATTCATGAAAATGACTGCCTCAACACACTAAAACCTGACAATTGACATGGTTTTTATCTTGTGGAAAAGAGCTATTATGTATATAATTGAAAAAGTCAGAGTGCTAACTCCAGGAAAATGTCTCAGCCATCTGCCTGAAATGTATCTACTGGCTTAGCACGTGCCTTTGACAGTATACAAGCAGTTGCAAAACTCCAATTTAGTTGGGGATAAATATTTCCTATATGCAGTTCTGAAATGGTGGCTGTAAGGTAATATTATTACACTGAGTGACTGTTATAGAAATGGGTATGTATCATAAGGAATTTATGCTGAGATAGTACATATGTACTGGATTGCACCTTTACTGGGTCTGGTCCAGAAAAAATGATGTTATCGGGATGTAGTTTGTGACACATGTAACTAAACCAGTGTTTCTCAAGCTTTTTTAGTCATGGCACCCTTTAAAAGAATGCAGCATCTCAAGGCACCCCAGTCTAAATTTAAAAAAATTATGTGTGACCCTCCAAAATAGCACACAGGCACAGCACACACCAGAGCCCCCTATTTATATCAGAGCCCCCTTTCATATCAGAGTCCTTTCCCACCTTTCACATCAGCATTACCCCTTCACATGAGGAGCACCTGACTTTCATGGAAAGGCATGACACTGTGTTATAATTTCAAGGCACCCCTGAGGAAACCAGAATGCACCCTAGAGTTCCACAGCACCCTGGTTAACAAAGGCTGAACTAGACTATTGGCTTTATGCTGTTTGCTCTTTTCTGCAGTCAGGCAAGTATCCAACATGGTTTTCTCAGACTGAGACAAACAATGTAAATATAAATTGTGCTGCTCACACCTTGAAGTAGACCTAATCCAATCACTAAAATTTCATATAAGCTTCATTATGTTAACATAATTTCAAAAGTTGTTTTGAATCTGCAGCTTTAATTTAAAGATTACCTTATAATAACTGGAAACCTTGCTCAGGCACTCCCTGCTATAGGATGACAAATGTTCCCCAGCATTGTCATCCTGTCACTTGTGTCTTTGATAGATACTACAAGTAGGGTGGGCTCGATGTTCGGCCAACACACAAACTGCCAGGAAGTTCAGGTGGCTCTTCGCCAGCAGGACCACAGGTCAGATGCAAGACTTTGCACAATCAGGGCACAAAGGACAGTGAGAGCCATGATTGGGCAAAGTCATGATGACTCTGCCCAATCATGGCTGACCCTGTTACAACTGTAAAAAGTTGGGCGGAGCTACAGTAGCTGTCACCGCTAGCTCCGCCAAAATGTTTATATGTTACCGGCATCTGTCAAAATGCCATTCTGCGGCAGGTGTTCGTCGCAGCGATGGGACGGCGCTCGTCAGGTTTTTAAAAATAATTTCTATCTATTTTTTATTGTTTTATTTTTTATTTCGGGGAGTCGACGTCGTCATGGACAACGCTGGATGTCGTGATTGATGTTGGATTACATCGGTGGATCAATTTTATATTATTTTTTTTACTAAAAGACTTGTCAAAAACATGTCTTTTGTTTTTTCCCCAAATAAAGGATTTTTTTCAAAAGTCTGGACTTTTTATTTACAATTTTATTTAACCCTTTAGTGAATGGGTAGGGGTACAAGTACTTCTTACTCATTCACAAGGGGGTGGGAGCCCCCTGCCCGCACCCCTACAATCAACGCCCCAGGGCTTGTGGGGAAGAGGCCCTTGTCCCCATCGGCACAGGGACAAGGTGCTTTTCCAGGGGAAAAGCACCCTCTTTCCACTTAGAAAAGCACCCTCTCTGTGGCCTGGTGTGGGATGGAGGGGAGTGCACGCT